>NC_056741.1:1447005068-1447187568 GCF_019279795.1 Protopterus annectens | reverse complement strand
TGGCAGAAGCGGGCAGTACCTTAAAGGTCAGAGTATTAAGAAGGTAGTTCCACCTACTGGAGAGAGGAAGCCATTGGAAACATCTGCATATTGATTTACAATTAGCTTTATACCAAAGACAGACTAGATACAAAGGCAAATGTGAATGTCAAGATTTTTGTAGTGCATCTTACAGAATAAACTGCCAAAAAAGCTTCTGTATTGTATAAAGTGTATGAGGAAAAACAGTACAGTATTTCTAATGCTGAAGAATTAAACCAAAATCGTCTTTTTACACTGTAAGACCATATCTGATTTTCATATGTTTCATAGGAGTTTCAAGGCCATTTAGTCTGAAGACCATATATTCATTGCTACCACCCACTGTCATGAGGGAGGACAATTACTTCTGAGGTAAACAAGGGTGGCCATCCAGTTGTCTAGGTGTAGTCTGAAGGAAGATACTGAATCACATTGTTTAACATTCAGAGAAAATTTACTCAGAGAAGGGGAAGCCCTTGGGTGATGAACCTTTCTCTCCATTGTGTTCTCCTTATTTGCTGGCAGAGGTTTAGCTCTCTAGTTCTAGTATTAGCAGAGCTGTTTGACTTATTGAGGTTACAGCAGTTAAGGACTACATGATCTTTAATGCCACAGCAAGCAAGACATTTACTGACTCCTATAATGCAACATCCATTTAAAGCACAATTTAAGTATTAACCCTTTATTTCATGTTTGTACTTGTTTCTGTAATTTCTCTGCATACTGTTTTGGTTTTCACTGAAATGTCACATTATTCACTTACTCCTCCTTTACTGTGCAAACTACTGTACATTGTGTTCTGTATCCTACTCTATTATGTCATACTATGTACTGTATCTTACTCTATTGCATCATACTATGTATTGTATCTTATTCTGTTGTATCATACTATGTACTATATCTTACTCTAATGTATCAAACTATGTACTATAAATAACTATTGCATCATACTATGTACTGTATCTTACTCTAATGTATCATGCTATGTACTGTATCTTACTCGTATCATACTATGTACTGTGTCTTACTCTATTACATCATACTATGTACTGTACCTTACTCTACTGTATCTTACTCTGTATTGTATCTTACTTTATTACATCATACTATATACTGTATCTTACTCTATTACATCATACTATGTACTGTATCTTACTCTATTGTATCATACTATGTACTGTATCTTACTCTATTGTATCATACTATGTACGGTATCTAACTCTATTACATCATACTATGTACTGTATCTTTAATGTATCATACTATGTACTGTATCTTACTCATTGTATCATACTATGTACTGTATCTTACTCTATTACATCATACTATGTACTGTACCTTACTCTACTGTATCTTACTCTATTACATCATACTATATACTGTACCTTACTCTATTACATCATACTATGTACTGTATCTTACTCTATTGTATCATACTATGTACTGTATCTTACTCTAATGTATCATACTATGTACTGTATCTTACTTTATTGTATCATGTTATGTACTGTATCTTACTCTATTATATCATACTATGTACTGTGTCTTACTCTATTACATCATGCTATGTACTGTATCTTACTCATTGTATCATACTATGTACTGTATCTTACTCATTGTATCATACTATGTACTGTATCTTACTCTGTCACATCATACTATATACTGTATCTTACTCTATTGTATCATATTATGTACTGCATCTTACTCTATTACATCATACCACATACTGCATCTTACTCTATTGCATCATACTATGTACTGTATCTTACTCTATTACATCATAATATGTACTGTATCTTACTCTATTATATCATAATATGTACTGTATCTTACTCTATTACATCATACTATATACTGTATCTTACTCTAGTACATCATACTATGTACTGTATCTTACTTCATTGTATCATACTATGTACTGTATCTTATTCCATTACATCATATTATGTACTGTATCTTACTCTAATACATCATACTGTGTACTGCATCTTACTCTAATGTATCATACTACGTACTGTATCTTACTCTATTGTATCATACTTTGTACTGTATCTTACTCTATTACATCATACTATGTACTGTATCTTACTTCATTGTATCATACTATGTACTGTATCTTATTCCATTACATCATACTATGTACTGTATCCTACTCTAATGTATCATACTATGTACTGTATCTTACTCTATTGTATCATACTATGTATTGTATCTTACTCTATTACATCATACTATGCACTGCACCTTACTCTAATGTATCATACTATGTACTGTATCTTACTCTATTACATCATACTATGTACTGTATCTTACTCTATTACATCATACTATGCACTGTATCCTACTCTAATGTATCATACTATGTACTGTATCTTACTCTATTGTATCATACTATGTACTGTATCTTACTCTATTATATCATACTATGTACTGTGTCTTACTCTATTACATCATGCTATGTACTGTATCTTACTCATTGTATCATATTATGTACTGCATCTTACTCTATTACATCATACCACATACTGCATCTTACTCTATTGCATCATACTATGTACTGTATCTTACTCTATTACATCATAATATGTACTGTATCTTACTCTATTATATCATAATATGTACTGTATTATACTGTAATGTATCATACTATGTACTGTATCTTACTCTATTACATCATACTATATACTGTATCTTACTCTAGTACATCATACTATGTACTGTATCTTACTTCATTGTATCATACTATGTACTGTATCCTATTCCATTACATCATATTATGTACTGTATCTTACTCTAATACATCATACTGTGTACTGTATCTTACTCTAATGTATCATACTACGTACTGTATCTTACTCTATTGTATCATACTATGTACTGTATCTTACTCTATTACATCATACTATGTACTGTATCTTACTCTATTACATCATACTATGCACTGTATCCTACTCTAATGTATCATACTATGTACTGTATCTTACTCTATTGTATCATACTATGTATTGTATCTTACTCTATTACATCATACTATGTACTGTATTTTAGTCTGTTGTATCATACTGTGTACTGTATTTTACTCTGTTGTATCATACTGTGTACTGTATCTTACTCTGTTGTATGTGACTCTATTGTATCTTAACTGACCTTTAATGTGATATTGACTTAATTTGATTTATTATGTAAAATCTGTAGAGATTTCTTCCCGGGCCTCCACTGAAAATGGACTTTGTACTCATTCAGACTATCCCGGTTATCAAAAGCAACAAACAAATAAATAATGTTTTACATACCATGAGAAATGGGCAACCTGTACATCAAGCAAAACAAGGTAGTACCAGTGGAGTAAAAACACGGCTCCTCTTCTTTTCACAGCTTAATTAGTGAGAATGTCACAGAACACCACAACAGCACGAAATTCCACAAAACAGCTCCAAAAACATAAACGCTATGTCTCCACACCTGCGTTTTCGTTTAGACTCACTTCCTCAGATGCAAAAGAATAATGCTTACTCTTCCCCTTCAGCTTAAATACTTTTACTAATTGAGTAATTGGAACTCATAATACAATCAAAAATCTTCATTACATTTTTGCTGACACAATCCCACTAAAACTACTACCTTCATCAAAATGCCTTCTTATTGTTAAATTAAAACAAACTCATTTCATTTTAATTCCTTGCTATCATTACCACTACATTTCATCCCTATACTTAATTCATAAAACAGAACCTTTTATTTAAAATTCAATAAATTAAACATATAAAATTCATGTATAAAAATTCATGTATAAAAAATCAAATTCATTACTCCCTCTAGTGTACAAATAACCACATTTCACTCAAAATTTTAAAGTGCTTGAAATAATGCCTCTTAACATTTTTATTGTCAGAAAACAGTCTCATATTCAACACCTAAAAACACTACATACACAAAAATAATTTAATACATATTGTGCCCAGTTGTACTTCAGAAATTATGCATTTTCTTTTAATATGTTTTTAGAACATAGGGTATCCATTCCCCTATCAAAGCTTTGCTGCCCTAATTTTTAATACTGGGGCTAATGACACATAATTATTAAGCCCTGGTGAATTATAAGCCTCTAGCTGGAGTTGCCAAAGCAGCTCCTTATATTCGATGGTGTCTTCCCAGGGTCCACCCCGGATGTCTTTATTTACAATCTCCAGCACAAAAAAAGTAAAATCAGCTTCTTCACATTTAGTTTTGTGTTTAAATAGGGCATTACTCATACATTTTGTCTTTATTTCATAATTATGTTCATAAATTCTATTTCTTAGTCTTCTTTCAGACTTCCCCACATAAAATGCATCACATTTCTTACATATACTCAAATAAATTATACCTTTGGTCTGACAGTTAGCATATTGTTTGCTCTGAACTAGGATATCTCTACTTTTTATATACATTGTGTCCTTATTACAAATAAATGAACACTGGGAGCACCTCCCACATTTAAACATACCCTTTCTCTCCCTGGTAGTTGTGTTTTCCTTAATTTTCCTTTCAAAGAAATTTTTCAAGTTTTTTCCTTTTCTGAATGTACATTTAAGAGGCAGTGTAAACAAAATTCCCAAATCAGAGAATTCACTAAACTTTGCCCATTCCTCTTCCATCATTCTTCTAATAACTCTTGCCTGCCCACTATAATCCAAATATAAAGTTGTTTTTCACCTCAAAACTAACCTTTTCAGTTTCATCCACATCCTTAATAACTTCATCCTTCCCTAAAATGGGATGATATTTGTCCAGTCTTCCTTTTCTAACTTCTTTTTCAATTTCCCCAATTAAACTGCTCGGGTAACCTCTATCCATAAACATCACATGCAGTTTGTTACATTCTTCATCAAAGTCACTGTCCCTAGAGGACATTCGACAACCTCGAACAAACTGTCCTTTAATTATTCCCTTTTTATGATGATGGGGATGTGCACTCTCATATGCTAAAAAGGAGTTAGAATAATTATCCTTTCTAAATACCTTTGAATAAAATTCCCCATCTCCTTTCCCCACAAAAATATCCAGATATTTTAGACAGTCTACACTCTTTGAGTAAGTAAATGACAGAAAGGTTGTAGTTTGGGAAATGTACTGGAAAAAAGCTTCAAACTCTAAATCCGACCCTACCCATAATAAACAAATATCGTCCAGGAACCATTTGTACATTTTCCAGCAGCTTTTAAACTGGGAGTTCAAAACAAATTTTTGTTCCCAAGCTGCCAGAATTATGTTGGCATATATGGGTGCACAATTTGCACCCATAGCAATTCCTTTTGTCTGCTTAAAAAACTCACCTTCAAAGTGTAGGTAATTACTTTTCAGTACAATATCCATTAATGTTAATATTAGGCAAAATTCATTGTGTGTAAATTTCCCATAATCAATCAATGCCTCCTCAAACCATTCTAAACCTTCTTTGTATGGAATGGATGAAAAAAGGTCCACTATATCCAAGGTTATAAAAACTAAACCTTTGTCAAAAAATTCCTTCTTAATGTTCCGAAGTAAGTCCCATGAGTCCTTAACAACACCTGTCCCTTCCTTTACTACTCCCTTTAACTTACAATCTAACCATTTGGCTATAGGGGCCATAACAGATCCTTCTGAAGAGACTATAGGTCTCATGGGTGGGTTCTCCTCATCCTTATGAACCTTGGGTATTCCAAATATATTGGGGACCTTAGGTTTCTCCACATTTAAAAATCTAAATGTGCTCAAATCAATTACCCCTTCTAGCAATAAATCATACAGTTTTAGATAAACATTCCTGTTTGCAATGTTAATTTCATTTATGGAAGATCTCACATATCGCTCTTCATTACCTAATAGTTCTAACATTTTGGCCTCATAGAACATTTGGTCCATGATTATAGTCCCCCCTCCTTTATCAGGTTTCAATATTCTTAAGGTAGGGTCTCTGGAAAGTTGTAACAATAACTCATTCTCTTCCTTTGTTAAATTATATCCTATCCTGTTGTCCATCAGTACTTTCCTTAATTTCCTCTCCATCACTATTTCAAAATTCTTAAGTTGCTGGTTTAATGGTGGATTAAACACACTTCTTTTCCTAAGGTTCCCCTGCACCTTACTGTTGTCCCTTTGTTCATGGAACATCAATTCAAGATTTTTCTTCCTTGTAAACATTTTAAGGTCAATTAACACTTTATTCAAGTCTGCCTGCCTATTGGGCACAAATTTCATTCCCTTAGTAAATAGTTGGAAATGAACATCAGAAATTTCTACACCACTATAATTATAAATATTGTAATTCTCTGATTTCCACACAATTCCCTCCTTAACTATTTGTTTTACCCTCTGAGGGGCCTCAACACTCCCACTTAAACGCCCTACCATTCTCTGTAAGGCCTGCTCTTGTTCTGGTACCTTTGGTGTTGTACCCCCCCCCCCCTGGTAGTTTTTTTGTGGGTTCCTCTGGTAGTAGTTTTTAATTCTTTCAGATCTCCTCAACTCTGGGTATTCATTTTCCTCCCTACTAACATCCCTTTCCCCACTTTCTACATAGTCCTCTTCATCCAAGTTTTCCTGGTTATAGACAATAATAAACTTTTGTGGAAAAAAAATCCCTAGGTTTTGGGTAGTTAATCTTTTCCTTATACTCCATAATATCCCTGTCAAGCTTTTTACATTTCCTCTCAAAAATACTATTCATACTCTTCTCAATATTCCTCAGCGTGTTTTGATATTTAACCTGGTTGTCTTCCACTGAAAAAAGTAAATCCTTAGTAATGCATTCATTCACCTCTTCTATTCTTTTATTTAAATCATCCATAACCCTAATGTTTTCTTTAATAATAGCTTTAAGAATTTCAAACCCACACACATCAAAAATATGCAAGAGTTCAACATGAAATTCACTGCCTACCCTGACCTTATTCAGGTACCTGCAAACCCTCAGACCCTTAGGCACAATTTTTAGACTTAGACATTCATTTAAATATGCATTTTCCATTTCTAGGTTTTTAAATTTAAATAACATTTCATCAAACACTCTCAAATTATATCTAAAAGTTGAATTGACTTCATTTAAAGGCACTTTATATGCATTTTTAGTTTTAAAATTGTACTTAAAATTGTAAACATTTTCAAAGTCCACATTAGGTTGGTTGAGATGTACAGCGTTATCTCCATTTAAATTACCTGCAGTCCTGTTACTGGCTGTAACATTACTGTAACTTCTAGGTATGTTTCCAAAGTTTTTACGCCTCACCACCCTATTATCGCTACTGTTCACTGTGGAAGGCGGGCAGGCATCCTCCTCCGTATTCCCCGAAAAAATAGTTGGAATCCCCACATCCCCTTGTAACACACCGTGGCTTGGGCCAATGTTCTGGCTCCCTTCGCCTCGATCAGGACTGGAAATAACACTCCTTCCTCCGTTTCTTTCTCTTTCTCTCCTAGGGAGAGCCTCTTGGTTGTTCGGTAAACCGCTCATAGTACCTGTTGAAGCAGTTTTCAACCTGTACATCACTTCCCTGATTAGAGAATGAAAGCTCTTCAGGAGTGTGCTAATGTACAGGTAATACCCACTGAAAAACAAGTCTGCACCTTCACAGCAGCATATTAAGCTGCCATGAAGCTCAGACAGAGAAAAAGCTAACATTTGCTATTTTTTATGCTTGCTGAACAGCACTTTGCTATTTATCAAACGTAAAATAAAATGAAAAGTTAAAAAGAAAAAAAATGAAATAAAGCATGTGCGCCACTGCATATTTGTTTGCTTGTGTATGAGTGCATGTGTGTGTGTGCTTGCATGCATGACAGCTTAGGCAATCGATCAAGAGAGAGACACAGAGAGAAAGACACACAGAGACAGTGCTGATTGCTGTATACAGAGATTGTGAACAGTTTATATTTTTAATGTCTAGCAGAACTGACTTGTTTAAATTCTGTGTGTTTTTTCTATTTTTATACAGACATTGTAAATAAAGATACAGAAGCAATATGAGGTAAAATCAGGAACAGTAAATGGGTGGTCATAATATGTTGAGTTCTGTTTTTTTTTTTTTTTTTTAATAATTGCACTGAAGGACACATTTGAGGATATGTTCCTTCAAAAAGTGACTGTAACTGGTGTGCATTTATGTGTCTATGTTTCTGTATCTGTATATGTCTGTGAGTTTGAAAAATTAGGAAGAGGAACTGTTTTATTTCAAAATATAATACAGTAATTAAAAAAAAACAATTCAGCAGATAGCCCATTCTCTAAGTGCAATAATGCCCTCTGGGGTGGGTATTATTGACCAAATAATACCCTTTCAGGTGCCTACGGCATCATACCACATAATAACTCTGGGTGTGTGTTATGTACATAGTAACACAGACTCTCTTGGGCATTATTGCTTAAATAGTGAACATGACAGGAGAAGTAGCACTACTTCTGTGACATTACAGTCTTACAAAAAAGAGTTAGGTCACTGTTTCTAGCTTTAATAATCCAGATACAGGATTGAAAAAGTCATAAATGTAGGAACAGACTGCAAAGTTATTTTTAAGTAGGAACTGTCAGGTACAAATGAACAACACTAAACATCTTCTGGAAAGTATGGCCTGGAAATAACAAACATTCTTACCATATTATTTTAAATACATGATTTTCCTTCCTTAATAGGGCCTATGTTGGGTGTTAGTTCTCCACCAATTCCTCGATTTAGGCTGTCTGTATTCTTGTGTGATGCAAACTGTGATGTAACATACTGACTGGGAGCTCACCAGTGTGCACCTGTCACTAGTGAGCATATCCCTGGAAATGAAGACATAACAATGTAGGCCCAGCACTAAATTATTAAACAAGTGATATACTAATATACACATGTCCAGTGTCAACAGCTGGTCTTGATGCCCTCACCTGTATGGTGATGGTAAGAGAGTATTAACAACTCATCAAGGAGGGACCTGTACTAGATGAGTTGATATGATACAAGTTTCTACTCCATTACACATCTAATAGGCACTAAGTTTGGGTAAATGGCAAATATTATTACAATGGTGGAACAACCCAGAGTACTATGCTAGGCTGCAGGTCAGATGAATGAGTCTTGAGAATAGATTTTTCAAAGGTAGCTTGACTTATTAAGCCACATTTGAAACCACTCTTGGTAAAGGTATGTATTGAGGCCAAATGACCACAGCACAAATATCTGCTTTACAGCCATTCTTGAAGCAAGCAATGAAAGCAGCTAGTCCTTTAGTGGTATGAGCTCTGGTCACAGTGTTTGCTGATGGACACTTGGCACTCTGCTTTGTAAAAAAATGCAGCCGGTAATGCCAGCTCCATGCTGCAGAGGGATAAAGCCCTGACTGCGACCTGGATAACACATGACTAATTAGTGATCAGTTTAGAGAGTTGAAAGAGCTGGCACAGAAAGGTGAGCGTGAGCACCATGTACCTGCTTGCCCATCTCAGGATGAGGAAGATGTACTGGGTCAACTGTAGTACTGACAGATTTTTATGAAACAGGCACATGGTATGCAGTAAGCTGGAACAAGGGTGACATCTTAGCATCATTCATGTCATGAATGTGAGATAACTGCAACTGCATGTGAGCAGAATATAAGCCTGCATAAACACTGATGAGCAAGACTTGTCGAGCTAATGTCAACTGTCAGGGGAGGGGTTAGGCAACTACTGAAAAAAATAAAATGAACTTCCCACACTTTTTGGCTCACTGGAATTTTACTCTCATACTCCCGCACGCAAAGCTTGGGTCATTTCAGGATAGGGGGCAAAAAACCGGTCACTAAAACATATGGGAGGCCTCAATGGTCAGGGAGGTGCAAGAGAAGTAGTACCTAAAACATGGAGCTGGCCACTGTTGACAAGCCCTTCCTTCCACAAGCAAATGAGATGGACATCTGGCCTATCCTACTAAAATCATATGCACTTCTCAAGTAATAGCAGCATCGCTGGTGCCTGTTCAGAATGTGAAAAAAACTCTCATCCCTGGTTTCTGCTGCCATCAAGGAAACAGTGAGATAAATGGACTGGTTCAGGAAAATCTCTGAAATTACTTTTGGGATGAAATGAGGGTTTCTTGTGGAAGACCAGACTGATTCCTTACATATAGTGGCATGAGCCTCAGAGATATGATGTGCAGAAGTGATGGCCACCAAGAACATGTACAATGAATTAAAATAAACTCCTCAAAGCTAGCAGGCTCAAATGACCAGTGGGTAATCCTGTCAACCATTATGTTTAGGTCCCACGGGGAGAATGGGGACTTCAACAGGGTATGCAGATGATGCGTTCCTTTACAGAACTGCTTGACCAGCCTGTGTTGGCCACACTTATGCCATTCTTAAGGAGGTGATGTTTAGAAACACCTGACGCAGTTAATCAGTGTCATGCTCTTCCTAAAGACAATACAAACAAAACCATTGTGGATATTGGCTGGGAACTTGATTGCCATACAGATACTTGTTATGATGATTAGGAAACTAAATGAAGGACTTTACCAATGAAAACATAGACTGAGATCTAAACAGTGTCATAAAAATAATAATAAAAAAAAACAGGTGAGCTTCAGAGAAGCATGTTATGTGGTATTTATGTTATTTTACAGCATGTGTAACATACCTGTGCAGATGTCCCCGATTTTGCTGAAAATATTTGCCAAACTCATACCGTGGTGAAGTAATACCCAACTGAAAACTCATTAAGGAGGGTCCTTAGCATACATGCTACAGTTCTCAGCTTAAGCAAATGCAACTACATTTTAAGGACCCTTTTCAGCCACTACTGAGGCCTAAGGATATGTGGATATTTTTTTTTTGAGGAAATTGAGTTTTTGGAGAACACTAATGCAAAGGAATGCTTGCAAAACTCAACACAGATTGTCAGCAGAGGTCAAGATTGATCCCAAGATCCTGGACAACTGAGGCAGATATCTTACCACTAAGCCAACATATGCAAATGTTTCAAGACAAACACTCAACTGTATCTGAAAAAAAAACATTTAGAGAGATCTCTGCAAACCAAATAAAAGGAAATAATTCTTGCTAGACACTGTCAAAAAAGGCAGGAAGTTACAGGACTCCCTTGGTCCAGAAAGTTTTGATGAGAGCACAAGAGCACACTGTGGGATAAAGAAACATCTAGAAAATAAAATTGTCAGTATGGCAACTGCAAACTCCAGTTTGAAGAAAACAAATTATAAAAAATACTAAAACTAATGAAACGACAGTAGTCCTGTAGAGAACATCAACACATAATGAAAAACATGTTTTGATATTTGTGGCTTTACCATCCTCCTGTTGGATAAGGCAAAGTGCTCAGACTATAGCGGGGACACTGAGTTACAGCATGATCTTTCATAGCATGGTTATTCAAGAATGCCTTCAGTTGCCTGATCAACCTTTGAAGTTGGATAAAAAAACTGCTATCAGTGGAGGAGTGTACTCAATCACCTTGTGGGGCACTTTAAAATGTTCACAGTGCAGAACTTAACTCTATGGGATTAAGAACAGTTTTGTAGATGAGTTTCTCTGTCTGATGAAATTAACTGGAAATGTGCATCACAAAGATAAAAACACTGATGGCAAAAAAAATAAAAGCATAAATGTACTTAAATCAGTTTTAAAGCAAACTCATCATGTGAGAAATGTGTGTGTAAATGTGCAGTTGTATGTCTGTATTACGGAGGGCAGCACTAAAGTTGTTCCATGCAAAACAAGTAGCTGACTGTCAAGAATTCAAAGTGCCTTTAGGAATAATTAATAAAGTAGTAAGCTTTAAATGTTGCCTGTCTGTCATACATATCACTGTTCATGACAGATCTAACAGCAAGTTAAAGGAATCCAGAGATTTCTGATACAGAAATTACAGGAGTGACAATAGAATAACAACTTTTCGGTGAAGAGTTTGTCATTACTGGCAACTGTGGAGGTGTCTGTTCTGAGACAAAAAGAAGAGTTACGGTTCACTTAACTCTTCCACTTTTTCAAATGATAATTGTCCCTAATCATCCACTTTATGTAGCTCATTTTAGCAGTAAATTCCTAGGGAAGGATTTGTATTGGACCTCATTCAAGCTTACAATGAAAAGAGTCAGGGGGCCAGTGCAGAAGAATAGAAAGAAGTCAAGGGACTGTATTCACTTCTACCACAAATACTGAGGTTCATACTTCTCAACTTCTTAGCTCAAGAAGTCTGGACAAAGCCTAAAATAATGGGGAGACAATGGTCCAAAATTAGGGACAGATTGTAAATATTGTTGTTTTAAACTTAGAAACAGCTAGAATAATAGGATTTCTATTAGCATATATTGCCTGAAGGATATGAAGTTTGAAACAAAAATGTATGCCATTATTTAGTGACTTCAATCCACAGTGACTTGCCAGAAAACCATACCTTTTATGAGGAACAAACCAAAAATGTGAAGCAAATATCTGGACATTCTCCAAAAACCTGGACAGTTGAGTGGTATTCTGAGGTTTCTGACCTTATAAGAGTGACCATTGTACTACAGGATGCACTGCCTTTCAGACGTGGCACGTTATCAGGTGATGAAGTGAAACACTTTTTTTTTTTTTTTTTGCAGAGTGAATGTGTAAATATATACACATACATACATACACATACATTACACACACACACACACACACACACACATATATATATATATATATATATATATATATATATATATATATATATATATATATATATATATATATATGTAGGGCAGCACAGCAGACAGTATTTTCACCTCACAGCAAGAGATGCCCCAGTTTGTTTTCAACAGGGATACCTTCTGTGTCAAGTCTGCATTTCCTCCCTGTGTTGGCATGGGTTTCCTCTGGGTGATCTGGTTTCCTCCCACATTACAAAGACATGTAGTGGGTGGATTGGACACTCTAAATTGGCCATAGGAGTGAGTGTGCATGCGAGTGTGTGATGTGAAGAACTACTGGGGCAGGGCTAGCCATCTGGCAGTGTAAACCTTGGCTCTGGGTAATTGTCACTGGTGAAGTGACACCCCAACTGTCTCTCGCTCTTTACATATGTGGATATATATATATATATATATATATATATATATATATATGTATATATGTGTGTGTGTGTGTGTGTGTATGTGATGCACAGCACTGTCAAGGAAAGAAAGATGTGGGACACTGAAGTCAACAGAATATTAACCCATTACTCATCTATGAAAAATAACATGTTTTCAACTACAGCTATTTCGCATTTTGTTCAGGTGCTCTACCTTATTGCTAAAGAAATATATGTATTAGACAATTTCTCAGTGAGATTGAGTTTATTCAGCTCATTAAAAGTGTGAAGTTAATGTTGCTGGTAGTGGTAGCAGAAGAATACCTTGTGGATCAAATCCCAGGATAGGGGGCCAGTGAGCCAGGAATTAAAGTTACAGCTACATCCCCAGCTCACTCTCTCAGTCACCAATTCAATTTTTTTCACTGTCTGTGTACAGCAATTATCCAACTGGGACTTTAATGATGAAAAATATTCATCATTTAGTAAAATGAAATAAACACAGCTGCATGCTACTGGGAACATAGCACAAACCTTAACATGACAGCAGTGGGAAGGAGTGTTGTTCCCTATCTCTTCCAGCAGGTGGCATGTGTGTGTGTGTGTGTGTGTGTGTGTGTGTGTGTGTGTGTGTGTGTGTGTGTACGTGTACGTGTACGTGTGCTAGTCCCATCCTCATCCAGTACAGAGTAGTGTAAATAAAGCTTCAGTAGAAGCATTTACCATTGGGGGGGGTTCACAACTGTTCTACCCCCCGCCTCCCCCAACAGAATTCAAAGTAGGCAGCTGTAGAGAAGAACCAATTATGATGCCTGTTAGTACAGAAAGAAATAATCTGCCTAAGTCAGTGCAGACCCATGTTTCTTTAGCAGCCTGGGAGCTGGGATGCATATGGCCATAGCCTCTTTCTCATTTTTTATGAGGGAGAGAAGTAGACACTTCCCTGCTACCTAATAACCTGGGGAGAAAACTCTTTTTTGATGATCAAATGAACTCAGCGGAAATTCCCACAGCCACTAATGTTCACAGATCTATTCCCATTGATGGCTTTACCCCCACAGTATAAGTGTGACTACTTCTTAGCCCTTTCCCCCATAGGAGAACTAATAATGGATATTTAATGAAGTTCTAATCACATGATGTCAACAAAGTGGGGTCGGCAGCAAAATAAATAAATAAAGACTGCAATGACTGTGACCTGTGAGGGAGTTCATAATTAAGCTGATTCCAATAACTGTCCATGTTGGTAAAGATGAAAAAGCCTATCTGAAGTGGCAGGACAGAGAGATGAACGTCACACCAACACAGTAGCTGTATGACTAAGGTCAAAGCATCTATGGGGACATCTGTCAAAAAGAATGACACACAGAATGTACACAGAGGGAGGGAGCTACTGCAGTCACAACCTTCACCAGACGGAGTCACGGAAGGTCATAGTATAAAGGCTCACAGCATGGGAGATCTCACAATTACCCCAGTCCCATCTTCTTTTTGTAGGACTTAACACTGTTAGTAAAGGCATAGACTCACAGACTCCAAGGTAGTTCAAAGCTTTTTGGGTCAAACTTCTTACTGCAGGATTCACTTTAGGTAGGAATTAAGGAAACTGGCAATAGGCTCATCTTTTTACTCCTTCAGTCCCTTCTGTCGGGATACATAATGTAGCTTTGTCTTACCTCTAATGCATTGTTTTTATTTTGCAACCCACCTGGTCACCAACAGGCTTCTTTTCTCCATTCATTCCTTGAAGAAGCCCTGTTTGTTCAGCTGTTTTGTCGGTCTTCATTTCTACTACAATATCATCTTTGCTTCCATTTGTCTTTGTGCTGTTAGAGGATGGAAAAGTGTTCAGCTAATTATTTTGCTAAAATTTAAATAACCATATTTCACATTTCTAAGACAAGGCTCTGTTATTCTTCTGAAGTGGTGACATTCCAAGTACACAAAGCAAGGGGTGCTACCCACCAACAAAGTCTGTGGCCACTAAGGTTCTGTGGGGGCACTAAAGCTTTTTAAAATTTGGAAATTTATATAAAAAACTTGATATGAAAAACTAATCATCATGTTTTTGACAAAGTCAGTGCAGCTCAGAACACTGCATGATCTGATCAGACCACCCCATCTCCAAAGTTAAAGAGACATTATGTACATAAAATGCCCATCAAGGTCATTGATGTAAAATGGTGCCCGATGCTGCTTATCTTAGACATTTCCAGATTAGTATGTCCAAGTAAAGGAAGGGCACAACTGTAAGGTACTTATGTTAGATAGACAAGCCAAACTAAGTTGAATTTATCTACCTGACACAAAACTGCCAAGGCAATGGTCTGCATTCTTCCAAATCCTAGTACTTTTGTAACTTTTGACTTTATCCACAGCAGGCGTTGCTTTGAAATCTCCCATTCTTTCACCACACAGGAACACAAACAAGCTTCTGTCTGGGACTTGCTGAGTTCTACCCTCTGACCATCAACACCCTAGCACTTCTTGAATAATTTCCTGTGGCTGTGAAGGCTAACAGGAAAGAAAATCTGTGAAGACAGGTTATTGACCTTGCAGTATTAGACTGAATCTATGACTGACAGTTAAAACAGCTTATGCTACAGTGGGAAAGGCTTTGCAAAACAAAAGTCAATATCAAAATGCTAGCTATAACATTAAAGTCACCACACCATAAAGTACCAGGGTGACCAAACAAACAAGCTGACTTATCTCTCCTTTTCATCCTAGAAAACCCAACATTCTTGTGCTTATGTGGTGGCAGTAGCCCATCTAATGCAGACTTTGCTTTCCCTTTCCACTGATCGTACCACAGAGTCAAGTTAGTACTCAATCTGGAAATGCTCAGCATGTCTTGCAGGTACTCTAGGGATTACTCTGACCTCCTAAGGCCAGGTGTACATAATGCATACAAAAGAAATGCCAGTATAAATAAAATAATTCACAGTGCTGGATGTTACAGCTACTGTGCTGACCAGTTCTTGTAGGCATGGCAAAGAACAGACAAGGTGTGTGTGTGTGTGTAAAGAAGCATCACCACTAAAGAAGAGCATCACTTCTCTGTTTTTGCATTGACACATCAATTTACTTTAGCAAATTATCACACAGCACCATTATGTCTCAACCTAGATACACTTGTTGTGTAAGCAAGATTAGGGTGTCTTATTTTAGAGCTGGCGAGCGAAAAAGCAGGTCCCCACTTTAGATGCTGAAAGATTACAGTACACTATTCCTTTTCATAGAAGGATAGAAAAGTGCAGCAAGCAGTCCTGCTTTTGATGTGGGGAGATGTAATAGATATCTACCCCACTTTAAAGATGGAAACAGGAGACAGGCAATGGGACAGAGAGAATGACAGCACACTACCTCACTCCAATGGTGGGCAGATGTGGACATAGCAGAGTGTATGTTAAGGAATGAAAACAACATTCCATTTCAGTGATGGAAGAAAAGGAGAGAGACATAGACACATACAAGGGACTGCACCAACTGCAGAATTTCACAGAGGACAGAGCACATTATCAAAGTTCAGATGTGGGAATAGAAGACAGATTGTACTTAAGATTTTAAAAGCTCAAAGGCAAAAACAGCAGACTATACCAATACTCAGATGCACAACAGACACAGGAGAAAGTGTGTGTTCAGAAGGAGGTAAGAAAAAAGGTTTTACATTGTTTCATATCTGAGATCCATGCCAGAGCTGGCTATATAGACAATGGAATTTACACATTTAGTATTTTAGTGTGCTTGGTAAGTCAGGACAACAGATGAATTCTGACACTTTAAAGGAGAAAAACAATCCTGATAGAAATCAGGACAGAAGAGAAGGATGACACTGAAAGCACGGTGTTTCCACTTTGTGTTGCAGGAAGAAACAGCAGTGGGTTTTTGTTAGCAAAGAATACAGTACAAAGAGTGGAGTCAAAATGGAAGCTTAAAGGTAAAAACAGCACAGTATTCTGTTAAATCAAAATATAAAGTCTTCAGCTAATAAGATTAATGTATAGCTACTTTGTAAAGACTACAGAGACCAAAGTTTAAGTTGAGCATTATCTTATAGTGTCTGTGCAAACAATTTACAACTTCCATGCAGAAACTGTAACTAATGACCTTACACTATAAGTGATACTACAAATCAACTGAAAATGTTTGCTATGTATTTTATAGAATGGGATCTTAAGAGTATTGTGCTATACTTACATGTCTTTTTTCCCTGAGCGACCACATGGGATTTTGCCTTTCTTGTACAGGAAATACAGTACAGCACCCAGAATGGCAAAAACAAGAATGCAGACAATGACAACGACAATGATGATGCCCTTACTCTCTTTCTGCAATGGCGCTTTAGCTGTTAAACATAAAATAATAATTAGTATGTCACAAAATCTGGCATCTTTATCTAATCAGCAATAATTACTGTACAACTACAAGCCACAAAGTTCTTAAACACTATCATTACCAAGTATGTATCTGTTCATTTGCACACTGCTACAGCTTTGACTCAAGTGTTCATTAACAATGACTGTGCTACAAACAGCAGTGGGTATGATGTGAAGGTTCAGAATGAGTCTTTGTAACAAGTTTATAAGCTACAGGACTATAACAACATTTGCCAGTGTTGTTAGTGCTTGTTACAGCTAAGCCACGGATGCAGTACCATACATAAGCCAACTTGTTATCTGTGTAGTTCATACACATTAGAGGGAGTGGTTAGACAAGGCACAGCTAAGTGCCTAATTATCCTCACACTTGTTCAGACACAACAGAGAACACTACTGCACTTCAGACATATTTCTTAAAAAACTGTACTATTTTTATTCTACAGTGTGATTACCCTTTAAATCCCAAGAGATTTCAATTTGACAATGCAGTCTCAAATATGAAATTCAATGTTACTGTAGCTGCAGTTTTCCTTTTACATTTCAAAATCTGTTTAACTACTAAAGCTGCAACCAGGCATATCAATCCACCGCCAACACTACACCCATTAGCATTCACAAAAGCTAGTTACTGGCTACAGGTACACTAAAATAAAGTGCTTGATATAAAGCAGCAGTTTGAAGTTTAGTTTCAAAAGATGAATGTACAACACATACATAAATACATACATACAGTATTAGAGTAGTATACAATTTATCTGGTCTACCAGTTGGCTCTCTCTCTCTCTTCTCTAATCCTTATCCCTGTTTTTCAGTTATTCAATGACCTTTTAAAAATTAATTTAGTTTGCTGTAATAGTCTGCTACCATTATCATATACACACTACTTCCTCATTTCCAAGCTGAAGGTTAAAACTTCTGTTTGGAGCTCATGTACCTCTCTCCTTGCATGCTCCATTGGACAGCTTTTTTCTCAGTTACTCAATGATTTTGTGCATCTAAACCATATACACTGTACTTTCACACTGCTTCCCTTCTACCTCTGCAGCCTTCAGAACCTGGTGCAGAATTCCACACAAAGCTTCATCCGTATGTAGATTGACAGAATTACTATCTTGTTACTGACGTTTATGACAGAGGAGAAGCAACCCAGTGTCCTGCTGACCCTGACTGCTACCTTTTGACCATGTGGTTCACTCCTGCACTTAAAATTGCCCTTAATTATTATCATGTTTTGTGTGATTTTTGTGGTAGCAATGCTGAACACACTAAACAGTTTTGTTCCCAAGGCCAACCCCTGTGTCACCTTTCTCTTTGTAACTCCTCGCTTTGCTTCTCTCTTTGTCCTTCTTTCAGCCATCTCCTTAGCCACTGCAGTGTCTTCCCTTACCCTCTCTGCCTTCTCTTGAGCACCAGCCATGTCTATTTTGGCACTACAAGAAATTCCAGCTATGAAGCTATAATGGCTGAAACCCCTCTACATGTAGCAATAAAATAGTTTTTGTATGCTCATGGGCTGAGACTAAAATTGGTCACTGTGACTGATGCACTACATCAATTAACAAATTGAAATAAATACAACTGGGCCAATAAGCTGCACTCAAAAAGCTGGACTTATTTTTCATGTAGATTAAACAAAACAACCACAGTTATTGCCCTAAAACTACCCTGTGCCTGTCCCACCCACCCCATGCATTATTTCATTTATACTTATGGGCAATCTCCTGACTCAACCATATTTCACTAGATAACTAATAACAAACATGCCATTAATTCACAATTACATTTTACTAATGTTATTGTTACTGTTGTCTATACAAATACTTATCTCAAATTATTTTATACTACACCACATTATACAACAAAAATCGTTAAAATTAATATTTTTTCCACCGTACATAACTGACACCTGTGCAGCTACACTTCATTCTTCATCCCTTACTTCATCTATAACAACCGTAGTAAAAAAAAACTTTAAAGCTTAGTGGTTTCTACCTCTAACAACTGTCTAAAATGTAGCATACCAA
This sequence comes from Protopterus annectens, assembly GCF_019279795.1. Taxonomy (NCBI): domain Eukaryota; kingdom Metazoa; phylum Chordata; order Ceratodontiformes; family Protopteridae; genus Protopterus; species Protopterus annectens. Next base: position 1,447,168,105 of record NC_056741.1, on the reverse strand, counting down.
TGACAAAAAATATACACACCAACCTCTGTGTAAATTTACAAGCCATGTTAATGTACAAAAATCCCCTAGAACAAAGATCTTCTTCTTTATTAATCAATGTTACTGAGTATCAGGTCACAACATGTACTTCCTACTTCAGTCCCATAACAACCAACCAAACACAGATCCTCCTGTGTTTAAATTCTATTCTATGTTCCTCTTCTGACAAAAAAAAATGGCCACCTCTTCATTAAAAAAAAAAACACACACAAACTATAGAGGTATCTGCAACAGACTGACACAATTACATGATTGGATTTCATGCTACAAACCTACCATTTCCAGTAAATTAGAACAATTCCTTAAGTAGTACACATCTTAAATGAAATGACTATCACTTCTGTAGGCTGTCATGTGACTTGAATACACCGGACATAAAAATGTGCTGGTTGAGCTGCTATTCCTATCAAATATAAGCTTATCGTTTTTGTTCTTCCCACACAGCCCAGAACAAACAAATCCAGAACCCATGTTCTCATTTCAGTTAAGTAGCATTCCACTTGAAATAATGCTTTCAGGTGATTAAAACTTAAACCGGAATCTAGAGTATGACTTAAGGATCCACCACCAAACCCAACAATCTGGTTTAACTCATTTAATAAATTTGAGTGGACAAAGCTTCCAGGAAAACACAGTATACTGTACTAGACAGGATCCTAGTACCAAATTCTATCAGCTTCTCTGCAGCTGGAATTCTCCTTCACTTTATCAATGACTGTTCACCTATTTTCTGTGGAAAAAAATCAAAGCTTCCTTCTCACTGCTTTATACAAAACAGCAAAATGTGCAAGTTTAGTCTAGATGATTTTGTCACAACTCCAAGATCTGTGAATTGATAACCCCTTTGGGCATTTATATGTAGCCATCAAGTACTTCACCACATACCTGAGTATTTTAAATCATGCAGCCTGTATTAGGACATAAATAATAAACAACAGAAACCTCTCCTAGGTTACCATACAGCATAAAAAACATATTATTAGAGTATTGATGTTGCCTGAAAATCCTACTAAATATCTAATGCATAGGCACATCAAAATTAAAATACACAGCTTTAAAACATGGTAAAACACTGCTCAAAGCATTAAAAAAAGCCTACAATAGAATCTCTCTCTCACACACACACACACACACACACACACACACACACACACTAGTCAGATAAACCTAGAAATTTTGAAGTTGCACTAATTCACTTACCTTCCCAGGTGAATATCACACCCACAGCCCTTTCCCCCAGGTTAATACCTCTTGGAGTTGTACATAACTCTGGCACCACCTCCCAAACCTATTCAGAACTATTCAGTTACCTACAATTAATAAGGATCCCCTCAACAACCACCCTCTTGATATTTCTACTACCACTGCAAGTAACTTACATTTTTTCCCATGTACCTACTAATATGACTTATGAAATGCTGAAAAAATGAAAACTTTTGTTAAATTCAGATGAGTCTTCTGACCTGGCATGCACTTAGCCTTGCTCCTTAATCCATTTTATACTCACTTTTAATAAATTATCAGCAAAATATAGGTCTGGCTTTCATTCCTGAAAATCTGATATTCTAATCCCATTTCACAAAGGTGACCCATCCACTGACTTAGGGCAATGCAGATCTATTGCAATCCTTCCCATGCCAATACATTATCAATATACTAGAAAATGCATCAATCACCAATTATTGAACCACAATAATAACTAAGAGAAGAGCGATGTACCACACCATAAAACGTATCTCAGCAATTTATTCAGAGCTGTATCTCAACAAGACAAAAAACAACAAACAATGGATTAGCGCTTTCAGCTATCAAAGCCTTCTTCAGATCCACAGTCAAAAGCCACATCTCAATCTAATATAAAGCATATAACAGCCAATGACAAAAAACATGTAAACAAGCTGCTTTGCTCTAACCAATACAAGTGCTTATACAAGCGCTTCATCATCCAATGTGTTTCGTTATTCTAATTAGCTTTGACTAGCAAGTTAAGATGAAAACTATAAATTAGACTTCACTTTCTCAAACATCATTGGTCTCAGCTAGCAAATGAAAGCAGAAATGTAAATCAGACTTTACTTGCTTAAAAATCATTGGTTTACTTTAAACATTAGACAAAACCTAGCTTTAAACTAGCAAGTTCGCATGGAAAATGTAAATTAAACTTCACTTTCTCAAACATCATTGGTCTGGGCTAGCAAATGAAAGCAGAAATGTAAATCAGACTTTGCTTACTTAAAAATCATTGGTTTGTGTTAGACATTAGACAAAACATAGGGAAGCTCAAATCAAAAAATTATTCCCTATCGCTTTCATAAGAATAAAAGCCAAGTTGTTTCAAGTTCACTCATCAAAAAGCGCGATTCTATAAAAACATTTAACAAAACATATCTTACTAAAATATAAATAATTAAAACATTTTAGCATTTAAAAATATGTATGCAAAGTCCTTAATAACAAAGTGCTAATAAAATATATAAAATATAACATATCTGTAAATTATGTAATATATACTACCTACATAAAAATAAAAATTATTGAACCACTTCAGGAGGAATACTCTCTTTTTTAGTGCACAACATGGTTTCATGTTAAGACATGGAAGAGGGCCAGCTCTCCTGAACTTTACTAAAAACACCAGAGTCCCTGCAAAAACTGTTATATCAAAGCCATACTTTTTGACCTACACAAGGCCTTTTAAATGTTCAAACACAAAATTCCCACTTCCAGCTTATCTGCTTATCTATTATTTACTGATTTTCTAGCTACCTCAACTATCAAACCTTGTCATCAGGTGGTGCAATCAAACATCACCTGTACAATACACTCAACTTAGTGTTCCTTAATACTTAGTCCTTAGCCCCTTGTTATTTACAATTTTTAAAAACAATATGCCAAAAGTATGAAGTCTTATTAGCATTATTCAACATGCATATGATATCACCCTTCTGTAGTCCTACCACTGCATCCCTTAGATTAGATCCCCATTCCATGCTACCTTTAACAACATCTGAACATGTACTGAAGGCACTAGACTAAAAACCAGATACTAAAAATCTAGACTTATGTTTCTTCTACCAGGTTTCCAAAAACCCACCCGATATCTCAGATATTAAAATTACTCACACCAATTAGAAAAATCCAGAAGTAGTGTCTACTTTTAAACTTTTAGGCATGCATGTATAATATTTCCAGTTATATTCACAGAAACAAAAATTACTGTGCTCAGAAAAGCTTGTCTGTTATTATGATTTTCATATATACATATTCATTGAATTTATTGCTTTATGAATATGTAATCTCTGTTGTGAAACATGTTTCAGTACATTACATCTGTATTTCTTGTCAATCCTACTGATCTTATTTGATCTTGTATGTAATTTTCATGAGAAGCTTTTCTCCACAGGTCTCTGCTGAAATAGGCTTTCCTTAGTTGGACTTTCACAGTCCACAAACCAAATAAATAAAATTAAATAGAAAAAATAAGGGGTCAACTTACTTGCCATGTTTTCCCCACAGTGATTCAATTTGCCCCACTCCAATGGGTGAGAGACAGGAAGCCTCTTCCTAATCTAAGAAGGAATACTGTAGTTAGCCGGCTCTGTAGTACACAGGGCTAAAGCTCTGGATATAAACTATACAAACTGGGACTAAGTGACCCAGGGTTTGAAGGACATGGCAGGCAGGGTAGGAGGTGAACAGCTGAGGCTGGCTTGCATTGCCTGGGGGAGGGAAAAGGTCTACATTGCCTCAATGAGTTACACTTAAGGTACTCCCTAGAGTTTCAACCAAACCAAAGAATACTGTTCCAAAGAATGTAAGCATACATTAACTCAGTCATTCATTTATACAGTTATTTAATGCTCCTCTTTCCCCTCTGTGCCTGCAACTTATTGACTTCATGCATCTAGTCTGTTGTCCATTTGTTCCTCCATTGCATCAATCACTGTACCCCACAAGATTTTGTAACTATATCTACATTCTGTTGTGTTTGAGAATAAACTGTAGAATCTTCACTCAGTTCATCAATCTGAATGTCTTATGTATCTATAAAATGGATTTCTATTATGCTTACAATCTTTACATAAATTTTCCTCAAATTTTTCTTGATCTTGTCTCACACTATGTTTACTTTGTCTGTCTAGCTTATTTCAGTTTTCAAAGTTAATAGTCTGGCCTCTTTTCTATTTCTTATATTTTTTGTATCTAATCTTAATTAAGTTCCTTGCTCTTATTACAATATTCCCCATCCCCAACTTTATATGCCTAGATCCCGATGTTAAACATTTTTTATTTTTATTTTCTGCATTCAAAAAAATCCCTTAAAAACATCCCTTCTGCAGTTCTTCTACTTAATGCATCTCTCCAATTAGTTTTAGATAGTGACAGTTTTACTTCCATACAGTCTAATATTAATCTTCTGTGCATTGGTTTAGATTTTAGCTTGTCAAAATTATAACTTTTATAAACCCATGATCACTGCACATCAATGATGTCGTAAAACCTGACATGAAGTAACAGCCATTTTCCTAGGAAAACAAGTGTGTTTTGTTGTCAGGTAGTTTTTTTTTTTTTTTTTTTTTTACAATTGGAAGCAATTGTTGTTTCTGAATATATGCTATAAATAATTTCCTAACTAATGTTATTAAATCAGTATTAATATTACAGTCTGTTTCTGGTAAATTTAAGTCCATCATGTGGAATCACATAACATAACAAGATACTATCCCATTGCCAATAACGTGCCTGGTTTTGCAATTTCAGAAATATTACTATTCCTCTGCTACAACTACAATGTTCCAATTCAGTGTTATGTAAATTTTGTTTCTTAACTATGTTTGATATATGAATGACTGATACGCTACTGTGATCCTACTGCATCTACAATTTGGTAGCTAATTGTATATATTGTTTCCTAATTCTGTTCTAGTGTAATTCTTCTTTGTATCTCAGCATATTGTAACATACAGCATTATTACTGTAATTCTTCTCTGCGTATCAACATTTTGTAATATCTTTTCTGACTTTGCCTTTTAAACTAGGTTGTGCTTAAAAAAAGTCTTCAAACAACTGCATCTACCAGGTTATCAAATGTATCTATGTATAAGGTGTCCACTGTTCTGAGTGAACAGATTACAAGTATAACACACACATTCTTTCTCCTAATTTTTGTTTTCCTACTGATTTTCTTGTAGCCTTAAATATTGAGGGGGATTTCTAAAGGTTACCACAAAGTTAGACAACATGTACACTTAGTGTAATATTTCTGAGTGACTAGAAAGCACAAAAAATGAGGTAGGGATGTTCTTGAATACAGATTGTGTACACTTAGTGTAGGCATTAATTGATCTGGCCCATAGTCTTCTTCATTTAAAATTTCACACAAATTTATATCCAAGAGGCCTTTATCTAACAGGTCATCAAATCTGTTGTAAGTTGCAAACAAAACAATCCCTTTGAACTTTCTTTGTAAAATTCAGAATTAGGCAAAAGGATTTAGTTTTTCATTGTTGTGGCCAAGAATGATACGGTTGGATCCCTTACACTTCTGAGATTTTTTTTTTTTCATACTGCGTCTGTCTTGAAAAACAATACAGGCAATGCCAGTGTGGGTGTTGGTGGAGAGCAACAGTGACACTTCATTTTGTTTATAAGGCATGTGAATAAGGGAATTTCCTTGATGATATCAAGAATGACAATCCAAACTGTGCTCACAGCAAAAAAATAAAACAACTTGGAGCAGGCTGGCAAGTGTTGAGGAAAAGCATGTTTGTTTGTCTGTCATGTGATGTCACTGTGTGTTTTATAATGGGTGCAGTTACATCCCCAAATGCAAGATCTTCCAGATACCTTTTCTATAAATTGGAAAACGAATGGTGCCATCACAGAACATTAAGGCAGTCCAGATAACACTTTCTTTGGAGTGGAGACAGATGCCTGAATTTTGACAATGCAATGCCATTGGCAGGATGAAAGTATTAAACTGGTTGCTAGGACCAGTGGTTTTTTGCTCACTCAGTTGTGAAGGATGGTCCACTGTATCAAATGCTCTTCATAGGCCTAGAACTATTGCACAAGTGAGTAGACCTTTCATCCATATTTCTGTAAGCTGTGTCAGTAACACAGTAATATTATCCCTTCCTGTTGTTGTGTGCTAGTATTTTGCATATTCATTTGCCTCTATACCAGTATTTCAAGCAACATTGCTAGTGGGAAACGACACAGGCAAGTCTGAAACTGTTAGCTTTTAAGAGTTCCACTCTTAGGGATTGGAGTAACATGGTCAGTTTTAATGCTTGGAGAATCTGTACCTGTTAAAAGGGATCTTTTAATGACGTGTGATAGTGGTGCATTGATGAATGCAGTACACAGCTTTAAGAACATAAGAAAATGTCTTGTGGACCAGGTGATTCATAATCAAGCATTTTACTGATGAGCATGGGAATATGCCCTCTTTATTTTTTAAATAGAAATGGTGTTTTGTTTCTGGGTCAGTATGAGTACTTTTTCTAGGGTCTAAACTGGATGGTGTCATGAACTCTTGTAAAGATGTCTGCTTATGTCTCAGCCTAATTATTTGATAAAGCAGCAGTATGCTTGGAAGTTGGGGGTTGGAAAATATTTCTTGACTGGCATTTAGTGCAGAGAGGAATAAAGCTCCGACTTATTAATGAGCTACTTCCTGTTCCAAGGATACATGGTTTAGATCTTTTTGCCTTCATTTCACTACTGTATGACCTTGACCAAGTCAGTTAACCAGATAGTGCTTTTGGGCAATAACCTCTTTGATTACAGGCCTAGTAACTACCTATAAACCTGTAAGTTTCCCAGAAGAGGCACAGGTTTAGTGCTTTCGGGCAATAACCTCTTTGACTACAGGCCTAGTAACTACCTATAAACCTGTAAGTTTCCCGGAAGAGGCACAGGTTTATGATCAGGTGAGTTTGCTTGCTTCTAGTGTGAAGTATTTCTACAGCACAGATTTTTTTTTACATTTATATTTGAGATTGATGTAAGTCACACAGTTAATATTCTAATTTATTTACTTGTTTGAAAAACATACTACAGCCATTTGTTGAATTTTGATCCAACATTTGAGGACTCCATTTCAGAAGTATAAGACTCCATTTTGTGAGTCCTGACACTTCATAAAATAAAATGGGATTCATACAAATTCTGAAACGGGTCTATATTACCATGTCGAAAGACATGTTTGCCAAACATGTCTTAATCGACAGGGAAATACTGACCTGCTAAAATCCCGAACAGTCGAGTCAGCAAATTTTTTCCTAGGGGAAAAAAAAAATCACTTGGCAGTACACAACCCCCCCCCATACACATTCATACCCTACAACTTGGGGGGGCTTTGCCCCCACACTCCCCCTAACAAAATATACCAACTCCAAGATTGCATTACAGTGGGGAAAAGGGCAAATCCTCGATGATGGGTGAGTGATTTTTCCCCCTACAAAAAATGTGCTGACTCGGGCGTTCAGGATTTTAACTGGTCGATATTTCCATGCCAACTAAGACATGTTCGGCGATCATGTCTTTCGACATGCTAATATAGACATTTCTGAAACTCACTATTATACCTTTAAACTATATTTTTTTTGGAGGGGCAAACTGTACTACTATTGCCTTGCTGCTTATATATACTATGTAGAGCATCACTGTTACTTTGGAGAAGGGGGGAGTTCTTTGAGGTTCCGCAACCTTGGTACTTGTATACATTCATCACCATTTGTGCTTTCACTTCTGAAATTCTAATGATTGTATTTATGGTCCCCAGAATTTCAACAAGGATCTGCATTTAAAAAAAAAAAGCATCATACCTGTCTCCTTTTCCAGGAAGCCACGGTGGTACAGCAGTAGCATTGTTGCCTCACAGCAAGAGGTTCTCCTGTTCGATTCACGGCTGGAATGCCTTCTGTATGGAGTCTGCATGTCCTCCCCGCGGTCGAGTGGCCTCCAAAAGACATGCGTGAATGGGCTGAAGGTTAGGTGTCAGGCTGGTAACTCGGCACCATAAAAAAAATCTACTGCCAATCATTAGCGGACCGGAGTTCTGCTGTGGCAACCCCTGTCTCCTTTTCCAAGTTCTGTCTGTTTATCTGCATGTATGTGTTTGTCAGAGGTTAGGGTTGAGGAAGGTTTTCAAGGCAGTAAAGGGAAGGATCATCTTTGATACTGGAGACCAGTTAGGATCTGTAATTTCAACCACAAAAGCATAGTAGGGCTGAGAGATGAAGGACATTCTTTCAGTGTATTTGGGTTATGGTTTAAGTCTCCTGCCAATGAGTGAGACAGTAAAGTACAGTTGTGTACACTTACCATAAATGTAGATGTTCGAGTGTATTCACTGTTGCAGTCATTATATTTGGGTAATCCTGCTGGCAGGTTGCCCTCAGTCAGTCTGAATTCCAAAGTCCTGGGTCCTGCATCGGCCGCTGTCTTCCCTTCCCTGATGTCAGGTCATCAGGGGTATAAAAGAAGAGTCCGACGCCATTTTATTTAGTTTTTCTTGCCCCAGATGTCAGGTGCCCCCTAAAAGGGTAGCCAAAATTTATATACATATAAATACATGCACCAATATAAACTTTACCTTCATCTACAAGCAAATACACCACATAGGTTGTATGAATCAGAGAAGGAAAGATAGGTTCCATCAGAAGAAAAGGGGGATAGTGGAAGGGTAACCTGGACTGCAACAGTGAATACACTCGAACATCTACATTTATGGTAAGTGTACACAACTGTACTATGTTCTTCATGTTTCACTGTTGCAGTCATTACATTTGGGTAGAGTCCCAAAGCTATGGATGGGAAGCTGGAGCTAAACAGCATTAAGAGCGGCTATGAGGCCCTCCAGAACTGCAGTGGCAAGCCTGCCCAGGATTTAGAGTAGAGTGGCAGATGATAGTGCTTGGTAAAGGTGTGCACTGAACTCCAAGTAGCAGCCTCTAAAATATCCTTGGTTGGTACTCCCCTGAGAAAGGCTGCTGTAGTGGCTGCAGCTCTGGTTGAATGTGGCCTAATGAACTTAGACACTGGCTTGCCATGGCGTAAGTAGCAGAAACGAATGCAGTGGCCTATCCACTTTGAAATAGTCTGCTTTGAGATAGCCTTTCCTTGTGATCCTGCAGCATATGCCAATAGTAATTGTTCTGTCTTTCTGAAAACTTTGGTTCTGTCCAAGTAAAATCTTAGCTGTTTGTGTACGTCCAAAGAATGCAGAATTCTCTCCCCCTTGTTCTGTGGATTTGGATAAAAAGTTGGCAGATGAATAGTTTGGTTAAGAGACACACTGGACACCACCTTAGGCATAAATGTTGGGTTTGTCCTCAGAGAGATCCTGTCTGGATAAAACATGATAAAAGGTTCCACAGCCATGAGTGCCTGAAGCTCTGAAACTCATCTTGCAGAAGTTATTGCTAGGAGAAGATCTATTTTCCAAGATAAAAACTTTATATCAGCCATTGTTGAAAGGTGGCAGGGTGAGTTTTTCCAAGACATAGTTGAGGTTCCATGCAGGCATTGGTGATCTTCTTGGAGGTCTTAAGTTTTTGGCTCCTCTGAGGTACTGTTTTAGTAAGGGATGAGAAAAGATTGGTGGCTCTGTATTGTAATGAGCCAAAATGGCAGAGGCATGAATTTTAATAGATGAAAAAGATAGACCTTTGTCCAGCATCTCAGTTAAGTATTGCAAAATCTGAGGAATATTTGGCACAGCTGTATCAGTTCCTTGTGCTTGGTTCCAAGCACAAAATCTCTTCCATTTTCCAGCATAAGATTTTCTAGTACTAGGCCTTCTGGCCTCCAAAATGACATCCATCCCAGCTTTACTGAGAGGTGTGTTTTGTATGACTACATTATCCGCCATGCTGCCAGGTTTAAAGTCCTGAGTTGGCTGTGTAGGATCTGATTGTTTTGCTGGGACAGTAGATGAGGTATCTGAGGTAAGGTCCAAGCTGGGCATTGAGACAAGCTCCTTAGTATTGGATACCAGTACTGGTGGGGCCAGTCTGGGGCAATTAGTATCATCCTTGGCTTCTCCTGTTTGACCTTTAGGAGTACTTTGGGGAGGAGAGGCAGGGGGGGAAATGCGTATACTGATAGGTTTTTCCAGCTGAAAGACAGAGTGTCCACTTTCCATGCTTGTCTGTGATAAATCCTTGTGCAGAATCTTTTTAGTTGTTAGTTGTGAGGGGAGGCAAATAGATCTATGTCTGGGCATCCCCATTTCCTTATTATCATGCTGAAGACTTGTGGATCCAGGTGCCACTCATGGGGATCCATGAGGTTTCTGCTTAGTTCGTCTGCCAGAGTATTTTTCCTTCCTGGCAGGAATTGTGCCTGCAGGTGTACTTGGTAAGTCAATGCTGTGTACCACAAAGTCATGACTAGTCTGCAAAGAGGGTAAGAATGAGTGCCCCCCTGCTTGTTTATATACCACATTACTGTGATGTTGTCTGTCTTTATCAGTAGTTGTCCTGGATGTAGTAGGTCCTTGAAGGCTGTCAGGGCATTTTGAACTGCTAGCATCTCTTTTTGATTGATATGTAGATGCATTTGGTTTGAGGTGTATGTGCCCTGAATGCATCTTCCTGCCATGTGGGCCTCCCAGGCATAATCTGATGCATCTGTTGTTAGTGTTTGCCTGGCTGGGGGTAATGTGAATGGCTGTCCCTTGTTTTGGTGACAAGCCTGTGCCCACCATCGAAACTCCTGTAGCAGGCAGGGAATGAGAGTAATCATAGTTTCCAGGCTGTGGCAATGTTGAGTCCAAACACTTTTTAGGTACCATTGAAGTTTCATCATATGCAGTCTTGCATATGTAATTAGTAGGATGCAGGATGCCATGAAGCCCAAAGCCTGCAGAATTTTGTCTTGCAGATAACTGGGCCTTTGTTGCCAGCATTTTGAAATAGGTAGTCAGTTGCCTTTGTTTGTCTGGTGTAAGATAAGCCATCTGGGCAGTTGCATTTAAGCTTGCACCCAGGAATATTATCTTTTGAGAGGGTACTAGTTTTGATTTCTTTTCATTGACTTTGTACCCTAGGCATGTTAGAAGTCTTTTCACAAACGATAGATGCTGTAAAAGAATGTCCTTGTTCTCTGCTTGAAATAGACAGTCTTCCAAGTAAGGGTGTATTTGTATTCCTCTTTGTCTGCAGAATGCAATTACTGGTGCCAGGCACTTTGTAAAGACCCCGGGCGCAGTAGATAAGCCAAAGGGCAGTGCAGAGAATTGGTAATGCATTGAGCCGGCCTTGAATTTGAGGTATCTTCTGCATATTTGTCTGATTGGGACATGCAGGTATGCCTCTTTTAGGTCTAAAGTCACAAGCCAAGCATTCTTGCCTAGCATGGGCTGAAGCTGCCGCAAAGTCAACATCTTGAACTTTGGAATATCCAGGAATGTGTTCAAAATAGATAGGTCTAGTATTGGCCTCCAGGCCTTGTCCTTTCTGGGTACCAAGAACAGTCCTGAGTAAAATCCTTGTCCCTGCTCTTGCTCTGGTACTAGTTGTATGGCCCCCATGTCCATGAGGGATGAGACTTGTTTTTGTGCCTCTGTCCATTGATTTTTTGGCAGATCTGTCCAGCCGTTTGCTTTTGGCAGGGTATGGAAATGGAACTTGTAGCCTTGTGACAAGATATTTAAGACCCACTTGTCCTGGGTTATAATGTGCCAATTTTGAGAAAAAAGTGCTAATTTTCCCCCTAAGGGGGCTGCCAGGAGATAAGTGCTTGGTGCAGGCAGGGGGAAGTCATTGGGGCTGTTCCCTGAATGGTTGTGATTTGTCTTCTCCAACTTTGGAGGCAGAAGCCCCCCATTGTTTTGAGAAAAATGAACCCTGCGCTTGGGATCTGCCTCTAGGGCATCTAGGTCTGCCCCTTTGAGGTCTGTTTGACACAGGAAAGGACCAATTCTTTGTTGGCCAGTGCCTACTAAACCTAGGTGGCTGTACTTGTAAAAAATCTTTGACCATTTGCATAGATTTAGCTTTGTCCTCCATTTTCTTTAACATCTCTTCTGCCTTAACACCAAACAAAGTATCATGCTGTAAAGGTGCATCTAATAATTTAACTTTAACATGATCAGGCAGATTTTGTTCCTTTAACCAAGCATGCCTCCTAATTACAGAACCTGTAACTGCGGCCCTGCAGGAGGCCTCTAAAGAATCAAAACCACATTGCAAAGTATGCTTTCCAACTTGTTTAGCTGCATGCAATAAATCCTGCATTTCCTTGTTTTCTGCAAATTCAGAGTTTAACAACATTTTCTGTTTAAGCAATGCCATCACATGTTGCTGATATTTCAGTATATGAAACTGACAGTTTAAGGCCCTTATAGCCAAGGTAGCAGATGTGTAAACCTTTTTTCCCCATCTATCCAGTGCCCTAGAATCCCTGTCAGAGTGGGTAGGGTTTTTTGCAACGGAAGCCTTTACTCCTTTGGGACCCTGAGAAATAGTTTCTGGATCTGCAGCAGGGTTTTTAAAAAGGAATTTATGTGAGTCAGGAACCCTATAATATCTGTCAGGCTTAACAGGAGCTGGAGGTAAGGAGTCAGGGGTAAGACTAGACTCCGAAAACACATCATCTACAATGTCTAACACAGGTGGGATGGCTAGTGGCTTGTGTTGAGGTAGCAACAGGAAATCCCTGAGCCTCTTTGTAGATTCTGAAAAATCTTGGCTCTCCCAGTGGAAATGCTCCCTCATGGTATGTAAGATTTCCCCAAAAGAATAGTCCTATGGAGGAGAAGCTGAAGGAATAGATTCTTCAGCATCAGAATCCTCATAGGGGGAAGAGAATATTCCTGATCAGAAGAGGAATCAGAAGAAATGGAAACCTGATCTGGAAGATTCATAGTCAGTCTCTTGCCTAGGCCTCTTATCAGGAGGGGGATGGGAACCCCTGATCAAGGTAATGAAGTCTTCTGCCATTTTGAGCATCTGCTTTTTGGGCATGGAGGCCTGTCCACGTGGCTCTTGAGTTTGCTTCTTTGCCTTTGGAGGTGCTTTAGTCTTTGCCTTTGTAGTCGGTCTAAAGTATAGATGTTTAGGTCTGAATACACCCTTAGAAGCTGGTGCCTACTCAGCAGCTCTGGACCCATCTGAAGGAATAGCGTCAGAGGCTCCAATACCTTGAGTTTCCAGTGGCATAACCAACTCCATGTGGGAGTCGGTAGTGACCTGCGACTCTAAAGTAGCGGGTGTCAGGGGCTGCGAAAGCGCCTCACTGAGAACCGGCGAACTGGTGACTGGCTTAGGAGAAGCTTCGTCGTCGGTTTTGGGCCTCGGTTGTCTTTCTTTTTCTTTGCGTTTTTTGTGAACTACGGTAATCGGATGGCTTTCCGACAACATTTCTGGACAACTGAACCTGCGTCCAAAATAGTTTAATGCAAAATCATACCAACGCTTAATAGTGCATTGTTAAATCTAGCACAAAACCGACAACCTGAAACATTATGGTCAGGGCCTAGGCAAGGAATACAGTAAGAATGAAAGTCCTTATGAGGTATTTGCTTCCCACAAGAAATACAATTATTAACTTTTTCTGACATCGGTCTGGAGCAAGAAAAAAGTTTCCCCATTGGGGTACTTAGCTTTATAGAAGACTTCGGATCTGAAACTTGTACTCGAAAATCTCAGAAGTTGGGCGAACGGCACTTGCGAACTGCTTCTGGCACTGCGTGGCAAGAAAGACTAAAGAAAATGGCATCGGCCGCATCTTTTATACCCCCGACGACCTGACGTCAGGGAAGGGGCGATAGCGGCCGACGCAGGACCCAGGACTTTGGAATTCAGGCCGACTGAGGGCAACCTGCCAGCAGGATTACCCAAATGTAATGACTGCAACAGTGAAACACAAAGAACATCAGCAACATGGTCACTAGTGAAGGTGTTTTCATTTATAATTTCAGCTACTTTATTGGGATCATTTGTTGGGATCCAGTCAGTTAGAAATATATTTTGCTATGTTTGACATTTAGTCTGTTTGGTTTATTTACTGGTACATAAATTTCATGGTTTGCAGTTATGTCACTCCTTGGTACATGCTGGGATGTTAACTCCATTCAGTTTAAAGTATCCCACAACACAAAACACTGTATGTGTTGTAGGAATGTCAGAGTGCAAGTGGAGAAGGAGGCACAGAGATACAAGCTGTTCTGTTTTTTTTCTACACTGTCCAATGGACACTATAATCCAGCTGGCTCTTTGTCAGTAGTAGTTTCATCTATATTGTTACTTTGTTGACAGGTTCTTTTGCAAGAGACTCAGCCCTGATCTTTTTCTCCTGGTATTTAGCTATGGTAACAGCGTTATTCATAAAAGAGGGAGGAAGAAAGGATAGGATGGATTTGCAATTAGTTTTTAATTAATTTTCTAAGTAGTTACTGGTGGCTGGTGAGACAAGTTTCTGGTTGCTCAGTTCTGGTGATTATGCATGTTTGTACTAGTATTACTGAGCAGGATTACCCTACATGAGTGACTGTTTATTTGTTGTGGCTCAGAATGTGTAAATATATGTATGCTGATGGGGGACTGAGACTAGTTTGGATTCTGCTATGGTACTGCTACCTGCTGGCTGGATTTTCTAAATGTTACTTAATAAAGTAGGACCACTGGATCCATATTCAGTGCTTCAACTGCTACTGCAAGCCCAGTCTGTCCCAGTAAGAGCAAAATACCAAGAATTACTTCTATTTCTCCACTACTGTGCCTCTTACTGGGAAGTTTGGTACTGCATATGTAGTCAGAATCAGAGCAGGATCGTGATCAAATGAGGCCCTAGGCAGAGTAATGGATCAATCCCCCTACCCGCGTCCCCACTCTGTGTGTCCACCTCCCTAGCATCCCCTCCCAGCAAACATTCCAGCGTCCCATTACTTGCCTCTCTCTCTCTCTCTCCAGTTACCATAAACACTGTTCAAACCTCTCAGTGTGCACACTACTCTCTTCTTTACTTCTGCAATGATTACAGATATATGGATTTAATTAAAACTTTTTTTTCAAATTTAATAGTACAAACACTGACAGTCATTTGCTAAACAAAATACAGTCTCACAATGAAAACAGACTTAGCATGAGCAACAGTAAACTTCTCTGCCCTTGAAACTCAAATTCATTGAAACTGCGCTGTAACTCACATTCACAGAAAATGCATCTGGCTAATGGTGGATTAAGCATACCTTTGGGTTGTTTTCAAACCATGGGCCCCAATTTATACATTTTTAGGACCATGTATAAATGCATGTGTTCTTTGATTCACCTTCCTGACCATATTAAATCATATTCTTTGTTTAATACAGCACCACTTGTTAGATTGTGTTTTAACATTGTAGTTTTGAACATTTTTTTCCTGTAAGCACTGAAACAAAATATATGCACCTATAATGACAAGGCTACCCATTTCTGACAATTTCAACCATAAAAGGCTACTCAAACTGCTGTCGTTATAATCTACCAAAAATGGTCAGTATGCACAGTCTCTGCTGAAATTAAAGTCATCTGAATAATTTCACATTAAGAAGAAATATCAACTAATGAAGAGGTCGCTGCTGGCAAACAATTTTGCATTTCACTGCTTTATCTACAAATTCAATGCCTGCTACCCTTGGAGAATAAATTGCCAAGGTTACATTAAAAAATGGTGTGCTGGTGATGTGCAATAGGGAATGGCTGACAAACAGCCAACAGATTCATGGTTACTAGGTATCTCATCCAAAGGAGGAAACACTCAGGGGTGCAGCAAGCATTTTCACCTTTATGCTGCACTGTAGTGTTAGCAATCCATCTTCCTGGTGTGAAAAGAGAATTCATAGCCTTCTGCACCAAAAGCAAGTATGCTGCCTGTTGCACCACTAACATTGTACAACACAACTATGAAACTCTACGACTTACAAAAAAAAAAAAAAAATTCAAGGGAGTCCAGGCAGTTAATGTGGAGGTTTAAGGCACTTGCTTGTCAGTAATCAAGGCTCAGGGTTTGACTCTGAGCAAAGTCACTTAACTAGAGAACCCCATTAACTAGGGCATTAGAGACACACACACACGTGCGTTCACGCAATGTTTTGACTTCTGTTACATTTGCGCTGTTGGTGTCAGTCCTGCAGGCAACATATTTAATCCCAGGCTGCTCTGCATATCCTCCTTTTGTTCACATCTCCCGCAGTTTATATTATGACAATGTCCTAATGTTGAGGGTTCTGGAGCTTGCTGTTCTTGATAGAAGTCTCCTGTGAGGTCCTAAATCCCTTCTTTGTTCTTGCAGAAAGTCCCCCATGAGGTCCTAAAGCCCTGTTGTGTTTATGGACATCTTCAAGGTTCTTTTTATTTATGGAGGCAATTTTGTTTTTTATTGATCCCTAAGCCAACACAGGCCCTAGGCAGCTGCCTAGGTCACCCTTTTCTGGATCCAGCTCTGGTAGGCATCCCTGTAGTCAGTATATGCAATGCAATGCATAACAGTAATACTTGTTTAAAGAGCCTGGGATTGGAATAGATACAAGCAGTATCCCCCCATCACTAGTTTAACACAGCTACATACGGTGAGAAGTTGAGTCTGGGACAGTAGTCCATGCCTCCACAGTAAGCCAGGGCCACTACACTGCTACAGTTATTCTAGATGAAAGGGGTTAGGACTAGCATAGGTAATGAGATTCACTACTACTAACGTTCTGACAATGTTACCTATGTTACACCTGCTTAAAAGGGCCTATCAAGTAACCTTTTCTGAGTGAGCATGCAGTGGGAGTAGTTATTAGCTCCCTGTAGTCAATGCTACTAAACTATTGCATACAATAATCCCTTCTATGACAGGTAGGATAGGCCTTATTGTGCCCCCTCCCAAGTCCACTTCTGTTAGTGTTCCTACATCACAGCCTAAAAATACCCTTGCTGGCAGGGGCTAGATATGCAACAACCTGCATCTCCCAGACTGTCAGTATCCTGACACCATTCATTTTAGGTATTTCTTTTGAGAAAGACTGGGACATGAATGCATGTGAACTCCCCTGTATTCAGTGGCCTTACATCATTACTTATCTTTCATGTCAAGAGAGGTGATGACTGCTGTCACTCTTATCCCTTGACTTCTGACATCAATAATTCTACTGAACTCCTAAAATATAGTTTATCAGGGGCTGGAAATAAACAGACTCCTCTATTCCTGCTATGTTAATACTAATCTGGCTGTCAGCCCACATGACAGAATTATGATCTGTAATTTCCTCTGCAGTGCTACATGAACAGAAATCTAAAATGGGTCCTTGAGTGTGAGAGTAACATCCTGCATCTGGTTCAACTAGTGTTACGCCGTGTCTAAATTACCTGCAGAGTTCTGGAGGTAAATAGCTAAATATTTGATATACTGCAGACACTGTTTAAAGTAGAAAGGACTCCCACAACTGAGAACAGATTACTGTCTTTTCTTCATTTGCCTACTGGGTTTTGTCAAACCAGATTACTGAAGGACAAGTGTGTTTTCATGCTAAAGTTAGTAGGAAGTAGAATTGATTTTTCCTTCTGCTGCAAACACAGACTAAATAAAGGAACAAACAAAAATAAATCAATGCAATTAGCTAATGCAATTTGCCAGCGAATGTTTAAAGGAAGGCTTCAGAGAAGTGGAGACAGTATAGCTGTATTACTAAACAAGGATCCATTAGGGCTTGAACGGCAACTTGTGTCACCAACTGCTCTTAAAATGTCAAACACATTTACGCATAAATAAAAACACTGGGGGAAGGGTAATGGTAAGCATTCCTAAGAGAGGTGATTATGTTCTGTTGGTACATTTTCAGACTTTGCCAATACAGTAAAAGCATATGTAAACCCTTCTTGCCTATGTGGAAAAAAAAAACTTTCATCTTACAGGAAGAGTTCAATGGTTCCTGGGCAGGATTATTTTTAAGGACATTATTAGGCAGTAAAATGAAATTCTAAAATCCAATATTCCATCTCAGTATCTGTTCTAAAATCCAATACTGCATCTCAGTATATTTGCTGAGAAATATTTCAAAGCCTACAAATTAAACATCCACAGTCATAGTTAAAGTGATTATTTTTATTATTTTTAATGAATGCACATCTACTCTGTGGAATAGTCTCTGCATAGCACTGACAAAATGCCCCCTCACCAGCAGAAAGCAGTGCTATTTAAAAAAAAAAAAAAAAAGATGCTTTTCAGTTCATCACTATAAGGTGACAAACATTTACATGACTTCATGTCAAACACTCACTACTGGATAAAAAGCTTCTAGTTTTGTTTATATTACAATGTGCTGGTAGCTGCCTGTACACATCACCTAAAGCTCAATCCCACACAAAAAAACGTCTTTTCATGTGCAGCTGTGCTGACAATGCAGTTTCTATTAGTGTAAAGTGTTAAGAGAAATTCAGTGTACAGGTAACACATTGGGACTGAGGAAATGTACTCTCTAGAGTACTAATGACTCAGAAGACAATGGTGGTTGTCTGACTGACTGAAGATTTGGCATCAGATAGATATACATTTGTTGAATGTGCAGATTTTGGATTCAGTCATTCTGGAGAATGCAAATTCAAAACTTAAGTGAAGTCTGGCATCACAATGTACCATAAAAAAGAAATTTATTTAACAAAGCAAGTACTCAGTGATTGTGAGAATTTGTGAAAAGCAAGAAAATATTCAGCTTTGATACATATGTGACCTGATGTTGAAAAAAAGTGCTTTTGGAGACTGTAAGCTCTTACAATTCTAAAAATACTAAAGATAAGTGGATCACTAAAAGATACCCAGTCAGGAAGAAATACTTGAATGCCACAGAAAGAGTTTTCAGGAATATGTTTGGGGTCTGGCCAAACTTTGGCACAGTACTCCATCATCAGTACTGAAGAAAGTTTTGACAGGTGTGCTATGATCGCACATGAAATCTCTCTGACTATAGAACTGCACATCAGAAGATGGCTGACTACAAGTGACAGCTGTCCAGTCTACCTGTCATCATGATGAAATCCACTGAATGATTCCATCCTACCATGAAACGGGTCTACTTTATGTCCTCGAAAAGCAAGTTGGCCTAATACGAAACGCCCAATACATAACGCCTGACCGCTGACTAACCCGAAACCTGAAATATCGATTCAGGTAACTTGTTCACGATCCCTAACAACACTGTTCTAATTTCTCACAGTATGAACATTTTTGTAAGGTTAAGTAAAGTTTGTAAATTATATACAAACTTTACCTAACCTTATAAAAATGTTCATACTGTGAGAAATTAGAAGTACGTTTATGTTTTCCGGTGCCCTTTACCGGAAAACGTAATCGTACTTCTAATATCTCACAGTATGAACATTTTTGTAAGGTTAGGTAAAGTTTGTATATTATATATAAACTTTACCTAACCTTACAAAGATGTTTGTATAGTGAGAAAACTGTTTTCCGGTGAAGGGAAAGAGTCCTCTGCTTGATTCTGTGCAGTGGTGTAAGGGATTGTGGACAAAGTAGGTGATTCAGTCTTTCCAGTTTTGGGACATACGTGTTTCGGGTTAGTCAGCGTTCGGGTGTTATGTGTCGGGCATTTCATATTCGGCCAACTTGCTTTTCGTGGACATAAAGTAGACCCCCATGAAACTCCTTGGCTAGCTACAAACAAGCTAAAAATAATAGTTACTCCTGAAAGACAGGGATAATAGGGACTATGGCAGTCAGTAGAAAAAGTAAGCCGAGGAGAAAATTTAAATTTCTTTAGTGTTCTACACTATCCCAAATGTATACAGAAATCACTGTACATAGCAGAAGTGTGCTACCTAAAACGTGACAGACACAAGACCACTGCAACAGCAACATTAGTAGCACATGGAATCATAATGATTTATCATGTATTGTTTTGTCAGGTGTCATGCCATTGTGAATGACCCATTGACATATATGCCATCTCCTTTAGGCAGCAACATCTATTATACTTACCACATCTAATTTATAAAAAAAATCCCAATTGATAACATTTTTGCAGGGGGACTGTGCTCTCCTGAACCCTTCTGTGTGGGGTCTGGGTGCTTTACCATATACCATCAGTCTCTAAATAGAAAAACGTCATGATTGTATCACTTCAGAGTAAAGGGAAAATTCGCTCTTCCCTTGACTCAGAGATAGTGTGACATTGACATTAGTATGTTTATGCTTACTTGGCATAATGGTTGATAACTTTGCCTCCCATTCACAAGGTATAATGTTTGATCCTGACCTCTGGCCAATGCTTATATGGAGTTTGCATGTTTTCCCTGTGACTCTGTGGGGTTCTTCTCACCTCCCACAAACATGTTGAGTGTTTCTACCTCAAACATACCCAAGAATGGGCAGCAGCACAGACTCTAGATGGTGCATATAGGGGACGAGTTGTATAGCATAACCATTTTAAGTATCACTTGTGGTGTGCAGTAACCTCAGGATAGGAGAACATGGATCACAGACTATGTGCTGTGTCATGGCTAGCCACTCCATGGTGTAAATATTTTCCCTAAGTGACTTGGTTGTGTTCACTAATGTTGCCAAAAATGGGCATGGGTATTTGCCTGTGTTAAGTTAGCTGAGGACCTGACCTATGCCATGGACCCATGCTAATGGCAGTAAGGGTTTATGTGCCCCTATTGGCCAGTGTGTGCCCACCATAAAGGCCAGCAGCCCTTGGTCAATAAGCTACTGGATGATTGGTGCCTAATTGCTCAGCCTGAATTACCTGTGATACCTCTGTTGAGCAAAAGCTAAATTTAAAACCAATCAACCAACCAAACATGAACTAAAAATTTCTACACTCTTTGTAGGTTCACTGGCAGGATTCAGCTTGGAAGTGGATGACATGATGAAAATGAGGAGGCTGGACATCCTATGTATCCAGGCGACAAGATAGAAGGGCAGTGCAGCAAAGCCACTTGGCTTGGGATCCAGAGTCTTCTACTCAGGAGGAGGACAGCCTAGAAATGGTGTGGGAATTGTGGTGAGGAAAAGGCTTTAGAAGACAGTAAGGGATGTCATCAGAAATAGTGACTGACTCATGGCAATCAGACTTCAGTGTAATGACAGGGCACTATTCATAATCTTGCCCTTTGCCCCACCGCAGGGTTGTGATAGTTAAGAAAAGATTGCATTCAGACAGCTGATGCAGGATCTACTAAATAAAGCAGGACAACAGGAACTGGTGTTGATAATGGGAGACCTGAATGCATGCTTTGGGACAGACAGAAAAGGATATGAAGACTGTCTGGATACACAAGGGTGGGCCAGCAGTAGAAAACAATTGGTAGGGCTACTTATTCTCACTATCTGTGCTCTCATGGTGCATTATTTGACTGATTTAGCTTTAGAAAGGAATCAGAATGTCTGCCCACATGATAGTAGACAAGGATAAAAAAAAATTATAAAAAAATAATAAAATTAGGAAGGAATACTTATTTTGCTGCAGGGAGCTTGGGAGGTGCAGCCATTTTTATTTTATTTATTTAACATTTGTTTACCGGGAAAGTCCAGCTTGGAACAAAGCCAATTTTCAGTGGAGGCCTGGGGAGAACTGCTCCAGCTGCATGTCTTTATAAAGTGGAAGGAAAGCGGAGCAAGCCCACACGAATCCAGGGAGGACATGCAGACTCCACGCAGAAGGCACCCCAGCCCAGAATTGAACCAGAGAACCTCTTGCTGTGAGGTGACAATGCAACCTCTGCACTACTGCCCCACCGTAATTCATGGTGAGATAAAATATATATTATTTCATCATTTACCCATTGGTCCTTTAACTGTTTGACAGTCTGTGACCACTACATAAACGTATCGGCAACAGCAGTAGTTAACTGTTTATTTTAGATTGGTGCAGGACAATAACCCACAGCCTAACCCCAATACAGGAAAAAAAGGCCCTTGACACCCCTTTCCTTGCAAGGAACAGCAACACTACACTAGCTGTCTGTAATGCATTTTACCAAATGAAGAGGTTGCCTTCCCAAATCAGCAGCAATATGGGGGTGGGCAGTAGTCACAGACCAAGCCTGTTTGTCTCTCTGTTTCCAGTGGGGTGAAGAGTGTTGGGGCTCCTGGTGGTGGCCAAGGCATCGCAGTAGACTAGGATCATATTTGAATGTTGTAAAGGTATACTATGCACATTTTGCTGTCTCATGAGTTGGGAGGTCACTACAGGATCAGATCCAATAAATAATATATTCCCATCATGAGTATTATAATTGTACTCGGGACCCACCATGAAACGTATATCCTGCATTAAGGGAAAAATGTGTTCAAAGGCCATAATGGGGTATGACTGTTTGGTACCTTTGATGTCAGCACAGGAATGAGGTCACTGTTGTACATTTTTGTCTTGTAACAACAAAAGGTCTGCAGTATAAGGACTAAAAGTGAAGCATTATTTCAGGTGAAATCATTTCCATTATTAAAGGCCCATGCATTTGTTGAAACATTTATACAAAAATGGACAGCTTACATCATTACACTTTATGACCGAATCAGTGATTAAAAATTTTGAAGAAGAACAGAGCAGTTCAGTTAACTTGTTCGTGGAGGACCGTTTATTACATTCTTACAGACAATACCTGGAATTGCTAATACATGCAGTTTGTTTTTAAAATTACTACTCCATAACAAGTCTAGTGGTGTCATTGGCTGGCATTCAGCTCAAGTCTCAAGTTGTGACACATCAGACCTTGTAAAACAACAATCAGCTTTGCTCAGTAGTTGCTGTAGATGGTTGGGGCTTTTTTGTTCACTTCTGCTAGACTACTGACCTATAGTGGCACAGCACTTTGTACATGTACAATTAAATGAGCAAAGGCTTGGAAGGAGTGTGCTGTCTTGGTGGCGCACCAAAAAGACATCCAACTGTGTGTAGGTGGCTGGGTCTCAGACACATACAATTGTGTAAGCATGCTCACCTCAACAGTGGATGGTCAAATAGAAGGATCACTAATGCAGTATGATTATTTATCTATGACATTACCACAGATGGTTATCTGCCCTTTTGATCACACACCTGTACTGTGGTCATCACAAGGATCACTGCTACAATGAGACTATATAACTGTCATTCCCATACTGTTCACCAGGACATAAACTACTGAGGAGGTTGTCTGTATGACAGCCATTCCTAGACAGCTCTTGCCCTCACTGGAGAACACAAGTGTATATTACGTTATCGAACTTTTAAAAATTCGAACGTTATATGTATGGTCGACACCCTATGATCGAAACCTTAAAAGTTTGAACGTTTCAATGGAAATCTCTGTACAGTGCGGAATGGGAAGATTTCCCTTTCCTGCACTGTAGTGCAATCTCAGAGTTGGTATATTTAAAGAGCGGAGGGGTGTGGGGGGTGCAGAGGGGCTTGCCCCCCTGCTTAAAACGGTCAGGTAGGTTTTTTTCTGTTGTTTATTTATTTATTTATTTATTTATTTTTTTAGCTTTTCGAACTTTTAAAAGTTCGATCATATTACTTCGACTATATGAAGTTCGAACTTTTTCGATAACATAATACACACCAGGAGAATACCCTAACTGGGGAAAACAAATGGGCCTGGCTGACATGGAAAAGCTTGATGATCATCAAGAAAGGTGGCAAAAAGCATATAGATATTATATATCAAATTCAAAGTGTCACTGTTTAGTAACTGTTTAGTTTTATTTATTTATTAACTTTGTTGACTGGGTTGGTTGTCTGGTCCTCAAACCATTTTCATCTACAATTTGGGCCAGATAAGCTGTTACACATTTGTCCTACCATTGCCATTGTCTTATACCATAGTTCTGCTGCTCCTTCTTCTAAATTTGATCCTAAATGTTTACTAGGACAACTTGTGAATGGAAACCACCTAAAACTGTTTATAGCTGTACTTTACAAATCCACTCTCTTCTACTTCCCTCATTGCAGGGCTCATCAGTAAGTTCCCCTGTATTAAAACCTAACTTTTTTTGGAGGATACCTTAATATAAATTGGTCAAGGATCACCAACTGCTGACTAGATAGCTGTCACTGTTGAATTGAACCCAAATAGTTACAGCTGCCAAAAGAACTAATTCCAGGACTGGTTTTGCATCCTTTTTAATACCAGCTAAGTTAAATAAATTCAGGTGAGATGAATGTCACTTTTCATTATGTTGTATCTTTAACTGAAAGTGGGAAAGAACAAAAACATCTGCTGTTCCTGTCTATAAATCCGAAAAGGTGTTAATTAACAAATGTATATTTTTACACTGAGGAGGAGACATCTGCAAAGATTGTTAGTGCAATCAATTCTAACATTAATGAAAATGCCAGTTGGAAGGAAATATCTGCTAATAATCAAGCAAATAAATGTATTAGAAAAAGCTGAGACAGAATGTTCTGACATTTATTACATTTTTTGAAGGGGGTGGATTTTCCTAACCTCAAAGAGCATAGCCACAACACATTGAAACCCTCCAAAAAGGGAACACATGCAAAGCTGGGACATGGTATGACAGAAGGAAATGGGGTTCAGGGAAACAGTGGATGAACAAATTCTCTGAGTGAACTTGCAAATGAATATGCCAAATATTTCAGGTTGCTAATTGCCTAACCTACAATGTAAAATGTTGTATGATCTAAATTTTACACCAGTTACTAACAGTGATATTTTGCCACTCATTTTTCATTATCCAGCTTTACTAGAAGTATTAATCTTAATGTTCTTTATTCATTCAGAAAAAGCTGTGGCACCAGCATAGATATTCCTGTCAAGTCTTCCTTCAACCCCAACTTTGCATCCTAAATGCTATTATTTCAGAATGTATCTGAAGCCGTTTCAAAACTGGAATTTTTGGAAAATGAAATTTTTGATAACTTATACAAAGTCAAAACATATAGCCTGAATCAAATCTGTTTAAGGGATGATATAATGGTCAAACACTCTGATAAAGGAGAGACAGCAATTATTTTCAACAAAGACATATTATCTCACTGAAGTAAAAACATTACTAAATTACTTTAATTATAAAAAAAAAGAATCATTAAGATGTAATTTTAACTATTATAAGACATAATCAGAAAACTTGCTGTATATGTGGTGTCATACAAGTAGTTGAATGTACCGCATTTTATAAAACTACTATTTTATCCCCATCGAAACCTGGCTCACCGATAATCAATTAATATTAAATCCTAAAAAAACAAAGCTGCTACTTTTCATTCCTAAAACACAGGCACTACATACAGTAAATCCTCTTTCTCCATTACCCCCCTGAACAATACTATCATCAGACCTGAACCCCTTACTAAATTACTTGGTGTTACAATCGATGATGAACTAAAATTTGACATACACATCAATCAGTGTATAAAAAAACACCAAAAACTTTGTCTACTCTACCATAATCACAAATTGCTCTCACCCTCCACAAAATCCTCCCTTGCCCTGTCTCTTCTCCTATCCTGTCTTCTGTATGCAGCACCAGTCCTTATTAACCTTCAGTCATCTCTCCTTTCCAAATTAGAAGAAACATACAACAAGATAGCTAGATTTGCCTCCAGTCTCCCCTATAAATCCCACCACTGCTTCACTCAAGTCTTTACAATGACCTGAATTCCTTAAACAACTTCTTATTCCACAACTGCATATTACTCACTCAGTTCTCTATAACCCCACTTCCTGCCCCTCTATCTCTAATATTGTATCTCTCTATAACCTCCGATGTCAGCTTCATACATCTCACAAACATCTTCTGGACATTTACAAACCAACAAAAAATACTGGAAAGTCCCTATATAAACTCTCTGTAGCTCATACCTGGAATGCCCTTCCTCTTAATTTAAGAAGTATCTCCCATAAAGGCCATTTCAAACCTGAACTTAGACACTACCTACAAAAAACCTGGTCCTGTCCTTGTCAGACTCCAACCTGATATCCAGCTGCTTTCTTCCTAATTTCTACTCTCTTACTCTTAAGCATTTTTCATTTTTCTCTTTTTCTTTCTAATGATTTTTGCATATGGAGTATCTTGCTGTTACTGTACTTTCATTCCGCAACTAGAACACAATTGTTTAAAATAGTGGATTTTATTTTTGATGTATAAATTCTTGAAAGTATACCTTTGTAAATGTATCTCTTTCTTGTAAAACTGTTACTTGTATCAGGAGCTTTTCTCCTCGGGTCTCCACTGAAAATAGGCCCCTGGCTCAGTTGGACCAACCCGGTAACAAATGAAAATAAATAAATAAATAATGTGTCCTGTTTTTATGGCATAGTTATCTGCTTTTTATGACACACCAAAACTCCATAAAAATCTCACAAAAGTTGCTGGGTGGGAAGTTCATTACCAAACCAATGCTGAATCTGTTAGATCATGTCCTAAAGCCTCTAATTAAATATTCTAATTTTCATCTCAACAGCAAAGGTTCAGAGCTGTTTACTATGCTACCCTTGCCTTGTCCACACTTGTTGACCAATATTATGATTTAATGGAAAAAGGTCTTTAGCTGAGCACTCACCCTTGATTTCAGGAGAGACACTAAACCAGTACATTATTAAACTGCTATTCAAGAAACTGATATCCTCTGTTTTTGCCAAAAGGTTTTATAATAGTCATATTTAAATCTGTTCAGCGGGACCATCTGTGTCTATACCGAGTCCATCCTCTCTATGAGGGGTAAATCTTTAAGACTAGGGATTCACAGGCTCTTTTGTTTTACAGTTTATTAATAACATGCAATTTGATGTTTCCTCGTTTAATAAGAACAGGGTTCTCTATCAACACTATGCTAAATGCAGATTTTGAGGTAGTCTGGAATGGGAATATGTTATTGACTAATTCAAATAA
The DNA here is from genome assembly GCF_019279795.1 of Protopterus annectens. Classification (NCBI taxonomy): domain Eukaryota; kingdom Metazoa; phylum Chordata; order Ceratodontiformes; family Protopteridae; genus Protopterus; species Protopterus annectens. The sequence continues at coordinate 1,447,141,240 of NC_056741.1, read as the reverse complement.
ATTGACAATAGTGGTTTTTAGCACACCTCTGAGACCACTTGACAGTGCCATCTATTCTGACCCCTATGGTACCACATTTCAGCAAGTTGACCGAAATATCTCTTGCTGGTTTTAGAAGAATATAATTTCTCAAGTAACTTCATACATCTTATTAATCTTTTTTTTTATAATGATTGTTTTACATGCGTTAAAATAAGTACTTTTACTTCTGATTATATACAAATTTTGAAAGAAACCAAACAAGGATGTCCTCTTTCACCTCTGCTGTTTACCTTAATTCTGGAACCATTTGCTAATTTTCTCAAATCAAGCATAGATATAAAAGGTATTAACATAACTGCGAATTTAAACTCTAAAATTCAACTGTTTGCAGATGCTATCCTACTGACATTAAATGATAATGATAATCCTCTATCTGTAATTTTTATATTTCAAATAAAATCTGGTTTAACATTTAACTATGATAAAACAAAAATTCTACCTATAAATGCAAACAAGACTAGAATAAAAAATAAATTCATTAAATATATTGTCAAACAGTAGAAAATAAATTATTTAAGAATAATTATAACAGACATTAAAGATATAACAAATCATAATTATACTAACAGTATAAACAATAAAAATAATCTAATAAACAAATGGAATAAAATTTTCTTCACAATGGAAGAGAGGTTATCTATAATGAAAATGATTATCTTACCAAAAATTGTACATATTATACAATCACTATCATTACCCCCCACACAATTTGTATTAAAGAATTTAACACTTTAATTTTGAGATTTCTCTGGTATCCCAGTAAACCAAGAATTGCTTTATACCATCATATGAGAGACTTAATCACTATCATTACCCCCCACAAAATTTGTATTAAGGAATTTAACACTTTAATTTTGAGATTTCTCTGGTATCCCAGTAAACCAAGAATTGCCTTATACCATCATATGAGAGACTGGGCAGCAGGAGTGATAGGGCTACCAGATCTAGAATTCTATTCATTATCTTCAATTATAAAAACAATATATTTTCAGATTAGTAACATTTACATAGCTAGGTAGAAAGAGTTTTTAGGAAATATTTTTATAAACTCTAAATAGATATTCTAATAATTATCTCATAATAAATAGTCTACATTGGTTATTCAAGACTTACCTTATAGGAAAAAGTCACCAAACAAGTCAACTCTTATTTTATTTCTGCCATGTTAAACACTTTTAAACATTTTATATATAGAAGCCTGGCATATAAGGCATGTATTTTCCTTATATTTCCTATGGCATACACTCAAAATAACATCCCTACCTGAAAGTTAGAAACAATGACCACATTTAAAGAAAAAAATCTACTATATTGGTTTCAATTAATGAAAGATGAAAAGCTACGCTCTATTTAGAGAAAGACATGTGGCTAGATATACAATCCTGCAGACAACATGCAGAAGGGGAAATTAAGTTAATGCAACCAAGGTTAAGAGATCATATCCCAAAATTAATTAAATATCTAATATTCTTAGTGCAACAAAATACATTGGGACAGGTCGCTTATCTAAATTATATAGACTTGTGAAGAGAGAAACAAAACATTGCAATGACAATTATTGGAACTATTTTACCCAAATAAATAATAGACCGAGTGAAGAAGATAAAAAAAAATAATTCTAATATCTTCTAAACATACTTCATCTCTTAACTGGAATCTCTTTACTTGGAAATTTGTGCATAGATTTTTCTTCACACCACATAAAATTGAATTAATGTTCAAGCAGAAACAAGTGTGTTGGGGATGTAAACTAGAACTTAAAGTGGATTGGCAACACGTGTTTTTTGACTGTACTGTCTTAACACCTTAATGGAACAACATTAATCTCTTTTTACAGGCTTTTTGGAGATAAATTTGTTTTATCTAAATCACTAATTCTTTATAACACTCCTATTTCTATATGTGTTGAAAAAATGAAATAATATTGCAAGAAAGATTATAACTCAGAATTGGAAGAACAAATCTATACCCACCTTCATAGAATTTATAAATATTGCAACTGAAGTTTGTCACCTAGACATCATTACAATTAAGTCAAGAGCAACCAGGATTACCTCTTGCTACAATGCATGGACAAAACTTAGCGATCTTCTTGAAAAGCAAAAATAACTGCATTTTGGATTTAATGTAATGTATAATGACTTGAATGACTTGATGGTTAATGGACACTCCTGTGAATAGTTATTTTTTATTTTGTGTGAGAGGTTTAGTTGAAAATATTTAATTTATTATGTTTACAAATCTATTGACTGTAAATATTGTTATGATTATTTTAGAAATTCAAAATCCAATAAAAACTTTAAAAAAAATCTTGGAAGTACAGCTTGACCAATCACTTTCTTTTAACTTGCACATAGAGTCATCTTAAAGGAAAACTTCACTTTGGAACTCAAACATGATTTTTTTTTTGTATCTTTGTATACTGATGTATTTCAATTCCTGAAATTACTCTTAGTGATTCTTATTACAACTTAATATGCTTTACCCCAAAATGGCTGACATGGGTCCTGTCATACAAACACTGTGTTGTTATACTGTTTTTTCTTCTGATTCAGAGAATACATGTCAAGTACCCTTTACATGAGTCATGTGAAACATATGGAAATAGTTTATAATCCCCATGAAAATATAGTGGCAGAAGTGTTTATCACAAGTACCTTAACTCATCATCTGGAACCAATTACTTTTCACTTTTTGCCTGAATTAGCCCAACTAGTCTTACTAATTGCAAATCCTATGCAAAAATCAAAGATGTCTAGTAGGCTGAAGTTGTACAAATATATAAATACTTTAATAAAATAAATAAAATCAGGTAAGCACTTTCGCAATGTGTTTGCTTCTTCAGACTATAAAATACACAGTCAAACAAACCATTTAAAAACAACCATTTGGCCAATCATAATGAAAATATTAGTCATGTAATATAATCAATGATTCAGACCTCTTCTTTTTAAAACAGGTTTTAAAGAGATAGCACTGTTTAGCCCAGGAGACACATCTGTTCTAAAATCTAGGATCCACTTCAGCTCCAAAAATTCAGTTTCATTACTGACATCACCTTCTCTAGGCTGGCCACGGTGGTGCAGCGGTTAGCATTGCCACCTAACAGCAAGAGGTTCTCCTGTTCGATTCTCGGCTGGGGTGCCTTCTGTGTGGAGTCTGCATGTCCTCCCTGTGGTTGCGTGGGTTTCCTCCTGGTGTTCCATTTCCTCATACATCCCAAAGACATGCTGTAGGTGGATTGGATACTCTAAACTAGCCCTAGGTGTGAGTGTGTGCACCTTCTGTGGAAGGTTGGGCGCTGGGTTGGCAACTCAACACTGTAAAACTCACTGCCAATCATGAGCGGACAGGTGATCCGCTGTGGTGACCCCTAACCAGGAAAAATCTGAAAAAAGAAGAAGAAGACTGACATCACCTTCTCTGATATTAGCATTAAATTGCCGCAGGACCAAAAACTTAAATTTGTGAGTGTCATCAAAATCTAACACATGCTTAGCTAGTGCATTAGTAGATTTTCCATGCCTTATATCACCAACATGCTCCAGTATGCGCTCCCTAAGGGTACGATTTGTCTTTCCTATGTAGAACATTTCACATGCTATGCATTGTACCATATAAACAAGATTACCACTGTTACAGTCTGCATAAAAATGAAAACTGATGTCTTTAAATGCCCCAGGATGAATAATAGAGGTAGTCGACCAAATTAATCTACATGCCTTACTAGACCTACAGGCATAAGTGCCTTGATGTTCAGATTGTATCCTAGAGGGTCTAGATTGTTGATAACATAGGCATTGTTTTAAAGTTTTATTATTCCTAAAGACAAACTGTGAAGTATCACCAATAACTTTGCTTATATTATCATCCATCATTAAAATCGGCCAATTCTTTTTCATAATGTCACATACAAAGTTAATATTGCTGAAGTAAGTCAGAACCATTCTGTTTCTATCAAACTTATTGGTTAGCTGTGGACTAGTATGTTGTGTCTCAGGTTTCTTAGAAAAATAAGAGATAACTCCTTTCATAGTAACTTCTTCTATGGCCCGCTCTATTACTCCTATACTATATGCCCTTTGCAGTAGTTCAATGCGTAAAGTGTCGAAGGCTCTGCTCCAAGATAAGGCATTAGTATGTAAATGCATTAGTCTAAAAACTTGATTCTTAACCACATTTTTAACAATGTGTTGGGGATGCATGCTAGTATTGTGTAAAATCTTTTTTTTTTCTTGCAGGGTTTCCTGTACATACTAGTTGATAAGGTGCCTACATTATTAATATTAACTATTATGTCCAAACATTCAATGCATGTTACAAAGCTATGTATAGTAAAACTAAGATAGGAAGTAGTGTTCTGTAAATAATCAACTAACTGATCTAAAATATGGGAGGGCCCTTGCCAAACAAAAAAGATGTCATCTACAAATCATCTGTAGAACTTCACATAATTACAAAATAAAATGTTAGAAAAAACAGACGGTTTCTCCCACTGAGTAAGAACTAGGTTGGCACATGAGTTGGCACACGCTGTTCCCATAGCCACCCCTAATTTCTGCAAAAAATAGTCAGTTTCAAATGCAAAGATGTTATTTTCCAAGATCATCTGTAGTAAAGCACAAATAAGTTCTATCTTAGAATTCATAAATGTCATGCCAGATACAAGGAATATCCTGATATTGTCAACCCCTAAATCATTGGGAATGACTGTGAACAAAGAGTTTACATCTAGGGTTACAAGAATAACATCTTCCAAGCTATTAGACTTATTGGACCATTCAAACAAATCCTGAAGGAATTGTTTAGAGTCCTTCAGGATACTTACAACCAAGTCTAGGGGCTGCTTATAGGTTCATAGGTAGGTACTAGGCTATCGGCCCAAGGGCCTATGTAAGCCCAGCCAGCAAGGTATCATAGCTTACATAGCATAGCTTCAACTGCTTTTCCACATAAATTGATAGTGGTTCTGTCAGCCACCCTCTCCCTGGCACAATTGGTTGAAGGGGTGGGTTACCTGCATCTTTATGAACCTTCGGCAAGCCATATATCATAGATATCAAGGGATGGTCTACTGTAAAATAAGTGTATAAATCATAATCTATCTAGCCAGTCATTAATAGGTCATATAAATAGAAATTAACTCTATTAATAATACCAGTAATTTGATATTTCTGTAATTTTAAATATACACCTTCATCTGTTAACATAGCCATCATTTTATCAGTATAGTCACTCTTGTCCAGCAAAACAATCCCACCTCCTTTATCAGCTGGCCTGATGCTTAACTGTTGCATCTTAGTTAGTTCACACAGTGCTGTTGTTTCATTAACTGTAAGATTGTAAAATTCAGTCTCATAGCTCCTAGACATATAGCCAGCTCTTAAGTCTTTCTCACACATATTAATAAACGCTTCTACAGCTGGAGAAAACTTTGGTGTGAACATGCTAGGCTTCTTAAATACATTAATCATTTCTTTCCCTTCTGGAAATGTCACCCCCAACACTAATTTCCTGGCAAACATTCGTAATTCCAACAGTAGATCCGTTAAATTAGTAGTAGTTGCTGGAATGAATGAAAGCCCCTTAATAAGGACTGCAGTTTGTTCTGATGTAAGTGGGTAGGAGGAAAAGTTAAAAATTAAATTACTGCCTACCGCTTCAATGAATTCAGTCTCTTCCATTTGGTCGGTGTATCTGCTCTCATGTTCTGTCTCCCTTGCTGTGTGAGCACCCTTTTCTTTTTTCTTGTCTTATTGGGAGCGCTTTCTCTAAAAAAACTTGGTCTTTAATTAAAACATTGCCATTGAGAGTAGTATTGCTCATATAGTCAGGGCCTTGCCCTCTATAAGCCTTAGGTCTCACTTCCGGCTCCGCTTCAGTGTTTAAGTCCATTAACTGCAGAGATAATGCAGCCATCCCCTTCTACAACTGCTCGTTCTAGTGAATGTATGATAAACACTCAAGCGGAGCTGGTAGTGAGACCCAAGGCTTATAGGTCATTAAGACCTGGCCAGTTCTCTGCATTTAAATGTAACTGTAAAAAAAAAAAAAATTAAAAAAAGAGACCAATGCCCTAAGTAAGCATATAATGGAGAACATTAATCACAAGTTTCAATTTTTTATTATAGATAGTATTAGCACTGACATAAGAGGGGGGACTTGGTCATTATTTTTGGAAAAAAGAGAATTATATTGGCAGTTACGTTTAAATGCAGGGAACTGGCCAGGTCTTACTGAGCACATTACTATTAGCCCTATTCTGAAATTAAAAACATTAGAGAGGTAAATCTACCTTTCAATATTTATTTATGTATTTAACTTAATAGTATCCATTGCACTTTTATGTACATTTTATATATATTTATATTTGTATGCATATATTTATGATATACATATTTATGACATTGTTATTTAGCATTTATTTTGTATTTATTAGGGGGTTGTTTCTGTGTGAATTTTTGAAATCAGGTTATCACTTGAATGCATTCACTACCAGGACTACTAACATTGTGCTTACGTTAAATTAATTTGCTTCTTTAATTGTTTTATTGCTTATGTCACTTCCTGTTGTACCTGTATATAAGGAAGCTCCCACTTGTGATAAGTTATCTGATGAAGTCTAGATCTTCTAGATGAAAGCGCTTATCCTCTATGAACAATTCATGTGTTTTTGTGGAGTGAATAAAGTGGATTACGTTTACTACAACAGTCTTTCATCTATTTTTACTTGTGATTGGGTCCAATCTAGCTACTTAGTTTCTTTATCACTGATTATATCACATGACTAATATTTTCATTATGATTGTCCAAATGGTTGTTTTTAAATGGTTTGTTTGAATGTGTATTTTATGTTCTGAAAAAGCAAACACGTTGCGAAAGTGCTTACCTGATTTTATTTGTTACTTTATTAAAATATTTATATATTTTACAACTTCAGCCTACTGGACATCTTTGATTTTTGCATACTATATTACTCTTGGATTTGTCCTGGTATGCTTCCTTTTATAATTGCAAATCCTCTCAATAAAATGTAGCTGAACTGCATGAATTTATAAGACTGTGATTTTATCCCTTCAAGCACTGCTAGGCCCTCCAGCACACTCCACTTGATGTGTCAAAGTTTTCACTTTAAACTAGGAGCTTTAATTGACAACTGCTACTTCAAAGAATTAATGAGAGGCACGCAAACTACTTTTGCTATTCTGTGGCAACTGCATTGGAAATATATGTGTTTTCACTCTGAATACTGTAGAAATGTATGTATTTTACCATAATTATTTTACTCTTATAATGCACTGTCGTGTTATCTCTTAACTTACAAGGCAGCACAGTATGGCTTCAAAACTGGTACACTTTTCTGTTCTTGAATTTGTATTATTAAAATCATGACATTTTTTTTCTTTTTTTTGTTATTGAGGCACAAAAGTCTTTGTGCATTCTATTTTCCTACTCCTATTGTATTCTTACTCTTTTCATTTGTTACATTGTAGCATAATAATACTTCATCAAAACTACAAATCCCTCAGCCTGATAACTTGGTAGCCATTTTCTGTGCTTTGCATAAGACTATAACACTAGTGTTTAGAACAACACTGTACTTAATAGAAAATTATACCTTCAAGAGGTGGATCACTAGCCAAAAATGATGTGGTCAACTATGTGTACCAATATTGTTTATCTTAATTTCTGCAACAAAGGAAATAGAACAGAGTTTCGCCACACTATGAACATTTTTATAGGAGCTGCTGACATCAGCAAGACTAAGGACTGCATGTGTTAGCCTGTGGACAGCACCTGACAATAAAAGTACTGATTTCCCAATGTCTATGGTGTTCCTTGCAAGCAGAAATAAAATGCCTCTACAAATGCGCGTGAGAGGTTAAATGTAAAAAAAAGGTGTGTGGGTTATTCCCTTTTTATAAAGTGCATAGGCTTCAATGTGCCCTTCCTATTACCATACTCAATCCATCCCAGCAACACAGCTTTGATTCAAATAGGAAAAAATAAGATTTGTCCCTTCATCTCCTTCTCTCTGAAAACAGAACACCACTGTTTGTTCCTCTTCCAGGTCAGCTGGCTTCCAGTCACTGCATGGGCTCTTAATATTATGTTGTTTAACATTTAAGCTTCTAAACTGTGATTACTGCCTATTATACCATGACCCGCCATTAAAATTCCAAAATGTGCACGCTGATTGGCCAGTGTGCAAGTTGTAAATCGACTTATACTAATGGAAAAAGGTCCGGTCCCCCAGACTTTTTCCATTAGTATAAGTCTCTTTTAAAACACTGTCTCGCTATATTAAAAGAGTTTAACATAGCGACACAGGTTTAAAAAAAGCAACGGAGATCTCCGTTGCTTTTTTTAAAGCTGTCTCGCTATGTTAAACTCCTTTAATATAGCGACACAGTGTAAAAGCAACGGAGATCTTGCTTTCTCCATTGCTTTTTTTTTAAACCTGTCTCGCTATGTTAAATGGGTTTAACATAGCGAGACAGCTTTAAAATAAGCAACGGAGATCTCCGTTGCTTATTTTAAAGCTGTCTCGCTATGTTAAACCCATTTAACATAGCAAAACAGTAAAAAGCAACAGAGATCTTGCTTTCTCCGTTGCTTTTGGCCACAGCTCTGATGTACTGCGTAGGCATGCGCAGTACATCAGAACTGCCATGATACCAGACAGCTGCGGAAGGGCAGCAAAGAGGCATTATTCAATGCCATTATTTAAGAAAAGTAATTATTTCTTTTCTTAAATAATGTCATAGTATAATAGCAATAACCCACTTCTGGGTGTGGGTAATGCGGGATTTACCCACGGTTGTCTTTGTTTGGTCCCGAGGGCGAACCACGCCAACCGTGGGTAAATCCCGCATTACCCACACCCAGGCGTGGGTTACTGCTATAATGTTGTCAAGAAAACTTCACCTAAGGAATTCTTTTTATTTCTTGTGATGAAATCACCTTGGAAGTATGTCTCAGCAGAAGCCACCTGTCAACCTTATGCTTGGGAAGACAGCATTTTAAAGAGGTGTACCAGGTTCATGATACAGCCTACCCCAGCAAATTAGGATCATCAAAGAAAGCATTGCCTTCAAGAAAGAACTCTGGAAACACATCAAGGAAGCCACCAGTTGCTGTTGTTTTCATGATGCTAGCTATTGTTTTGCATTTTATTCTTTTATTATTTTACTTTCAGTTTTCTTTTATAATAAATACATCCATAATACATCATAATATAGAGAGGCATGTAACCAAAAGAAAGAAAACAAAAACAAGAGATACAAAGAAGGAAAGATAATAGAGTCCATTACCAGGGAAGAAAAAAATGAAGGGGAGTATACAGCTAATGCACTTTTTAAACTACTGAAAACTTAAGGTAATAAGTACATTACGTTTTTATATGTGATTAAGCAATTGCATGTGACATCAGTTTAGCTGACAAGGGATAGGATATCTGTTGCCACTTTACTTTTTTAAACTATTTGAATGATTATGTCTGATTGCAGTTGTTAGTTTCTCAGTCTTTATTTCTGTAAATGTACACCAATGTTTTGTTTCTTACCCGCATAGCTGTCCTTTAGTTGCATTACATTTGCACACTTTTGGGTCTTTCCTGAAAAGAATCCACTTATGCAAAAAAAAAAAAAAAGCATAAATAAAGCCCCATGGGGAAGCAAAAGTTTTCTGTGGATTTTACGTACAGATCTCTTTCAGAAACTGCTGACAAAGGAGAGAGTCAGTAGTCCAGGTGAGCCATGCAGCAGTGGCTGAAACCTATATCTTAAACGAGATATATGACAGGTTTCAGCTATTGCCTTAAAAAAGAGGTAAGACAGGTCATTTCTGAATAGCTCTGCTAGGTAAAGTAATACTTCAGGCTCTTTTGCTTCTGTGAGTTTTGTGCACATTTATTAGAAAACCTCTGCCATTTGGAAGGTGTTTGATTTTCACTTCTTGCAAATTGTGTAGCATATTCCCCTAAAATACTCCTTAACTAGTATCAGACTAACAGCATCTAAACTGGCATCCTGAGTTTGACTTTTTCTCCACTGACCCTTTGGAGTACCTAGGGATTCAAAAGAATGGGGGAAGCAAAAAAGAGCATGCAACTCCCATGCAATGGACACTGCAGACATTCACTGCGCACGCCCTCTTGCATGAGAACCTAGAAGAGAATCTTTCCTGCTGATAAAGAAAGATCTGATGGGACACACACACACACACACACACACACACACACACACACACACACACACACACACACACACACACACACACACACACACACACACACACACACACACACACACACACACACACACACACACACACGCACACACACACACAAACACAAACACACACACACACACACACACATTTTTCTAAGCTGTGACAGCTGGTTCTGATATACGGGAATGGTGGAGGGAGGCATCCCCATAGTCTATGGCTGTAACCTTCCTTCCTTACTCACTTGTTTGAACTCTGCCTGAACCACTTTTGTTCTGACAAGGGATGGTCTGCAGCTTAGCAAATGAGAAGAAGGAGCAGGAAGGTAATGGAAACTGTGAAGGGGATTTAGAATATAAACAGTACTGTCCACTACCATCCTGGGGGGAGGAGACTTACTTCCACTCCCCTACCTTGCCGTCTGCCTTTGCCTTTTCCAATTCTCAACACTCTTTTTCTTTTAGAAGATCACATTTACCTAAATTGGTAAGCTTCTGACTATTTCCCAGAAGGGAGTTTGTTTTATAAAGATAATTCCTACTAGATTCCTGGATTTGTGGAATAAATACCTGCTTCACTGACTTCACCTTCTTCCACTTAGCTTCTATCTTCTTTATTTCTTGTAAAGGGGTGCCAAAATCAAGTTCTTATAAAGGGGGTGTCCAACAATTGCACCTTAATATCATCTGTTCTGGCATGTATCGTTAGCCAAATGTACCTGTGTATACCTGAGCATGTTGCTGCTACTCTGTGTCCAGCACTGACAGTGTCATTTGCACACCTTACAGTATGCTTCCCACTTTAAATGTCATTTAACTTAATACAAAGGCTGTACCCTCAGGTCACCATCAGGAATTTACACTGTCATGTCTTTTACTTGTTTGAGGTGCTTCCTTGATTACACAAGTTTGGCAGTTAATGAACATGAGAGTTAAGGTTGAAGAGGTATAAACCTTCTTTTCAATGCATTCTAGTAATCTGATCTCCTTGTTGAGTTCTGGAGTCAGATTGGAACCTCTCACAGTATTCAACAGGTTATCAAATTCCATTTCAGGTTTAAGTAAGAGCATATAAACTAGGCACTATTACAAATATATAAGCAAATAAAACATAATCCACACAGGTTAAAACTTGATATACAAGATGCACAAAATGCATAAAATATATTGTTAAGGCACCCAGCCACAAAATGTCAGCTGAAAATTTACATTTTGACAAAAAGTTTAAAACCATGGGGAGTCAAGGTCAACCACAACCTTCCAGGTAGGAAATTCCACAGGTAAATTCTTTGGAAGACAAAGACGCACTCAGAAGAAAGTAGCCAAAGTCTTGGAATATTCAGCACCTCACATGTGGAGAAGTGCAGAGTATGAGCAGGCTAATACAGTTGAGAAGTTCCTCAAGACAGAGGTGATCCAAGTTATGAAGGGCAAGACATAACAGGAAGAGAAGTTCATATGCAGGAAAACAACAGACTAGTAATCAGTGCAGACTCTGAAGTGCTGGCATAATGTAGTGATATTAAGATGCCCCAGTAAGTAGCCACACTTCAGAATTCTGCACAAGCTGTAGCTAATCAAGCTGAAAGTCCACATGCACCTAGTATAGCGCATTACAGCAGTCCAGCCATGAAGGCACACCAGCATAAAACTAGCAGTGTATCAACTGATGGAGTATAACATTTGATTAGGGAGATATTCCTTAAATGATAACACCAGGACTTAATGATGGTAGACAACTGGTTCCTAAAGGTGACCTGATTGTCAAATATCACCCTTAAATTCTACTCCTTTGATACAACTTCTACTTTTACTATCACTACAGATGACATCTGGGGACAAAATTTAATCAGAAGAGTTGGAAATGGTGGAGCAAATGGCTATAGCACACTTCTCAGTGGTATTGAGTTTCAACTGATTTCAACTCATTTGTGCCTTCCAAGTCTGAAGCAAGTTTGTCTAAGGTAGACATAAACTCTCGACAGAAGGCAAGGTACACCTGTTTGTGTTGTCAGTGTAACAATGGTTGCTTAACCCTCTCTTGTGAATGTTATCTTCAAATAGCAGTATGCACACAGTGAACAAAAGAAATAAATGAACAACTCAAGAGCTTAATAAAATCCATCAAAGTCAAGTTTGAGGCTAAAATAGCTACCCAATCCAAAGAGAATCACAAGGCATTTTTTAGTTAAGCTTGTAATCTCAAAAGCACGATGAAGCAATGCACTGAGCTGATTGTGAATGATGTTACCTTCACTGAAGCTGATGGCATAGCAGACCTATCTGCCAATAAATTTAGATCTAACTTTACCCCTTTCTCCCCTTCATCTGTCCCTCAAGAAATACTTGAAACTGGCTTACCTCTGGCTATCACACAAGACCAAGTCCTAAAAGTACTATCAAAAGCTAAAAATTCTGCATTGATGGTTTCTGACAATATCCCTGGATGCGTGTTAAAAAAGCATTAAGCCATAACAACACAGTTCAGTCTCAGCCTCTGTACAGGTTTTGTACCAGCTACATTCATTCTCCTGCATAAGGGAGGACTTTCCACTGACCTATAAGTCTGACCAGCCTCATATGCACAGCCATGGAAAGACTTTTTATGGAACTTATCAGTCAGGACATATGGAACCTCCAAACATTGCACCCATTTGCTTATTCAACCTGGTGGATTTTTTGGAAAGGTCACCAAAGCAATGGATGAAGGGAAAATGGTACACACTGCATACATTGACTTTGCCAAAGCTTTTGACACAATTCCCTATTCTGGCATAGCAGAAATGCTAAATAAACTGGGAGTAAACCCCTATGTCACACACTGGATTACCAAATGGCTCAGAGATAGGACACATAAAATCAAAATACGAGAAGCTACCGCCACAAAAACACCAATCCCCAGTGGAATCCCCCATGGTTCTGTGTTGGGACCTTTCCTGTTTGGCATCTGCTTTTTTGAATAAAAGCCAATGCCAAAAGGTTCTGGCTGACTAAGTTGGCAGATGACTACAAGCTAGGAGCAGTCATTGAATTTCCACATGACTTACCCATTTCGCATGAAGGTTTTTCCCAAATAAATCTAGGAATGTCATTGTCCCCTTTTTCTTAGCCCTCATTAGGCCAGTCATTAAATATATTGCCCCCTTTGGAATGTATCGGTCCAGATATATGCAACAACTGGAATGCCTGCAGAGATGCCTTACTAAAATGGTACAAGGCCTAAACAACATGTCCACCACGGACTAACTCAGAGTCCTGTCACTATACTCAGCATCCCATAGATTGCTAAGAGATGAAATGTGTCTTGAATACAAGGCATCCTCTCACCCAATACTGATGGATTCACTGCACATCAGTAAGTCAAATGGCATCAGAAATACTTGGTATAGGGATCTAAACCTCTTCTGCAACATCAACAGAACAATTTTGAAGGACAAGTGTATTTCACACAGGATACTGCTGCTCTGAAACAGACTCCCCTTCCACAAAAAACAAAGTACATCTCTGTCCATATTCAAGAACAAATTGGAACTATGGATGGGAAACAATAAATATACCCCAGGACAGCCCCCTGTACTACTAACAGACAGAGGCAGCTCCTAAATGCTTTATCCCATACAGGGATCTCCTCAAATTATCTGTGGTATGACCCCAGTTATTCTCATTAGGGGTAATACATAATTATCGATCATGGGATGTAAGGACAGTCTCTAACCAAATAGGATATGTTAATTTGAGCAGAAAAAAAGAAAATGGCTAGCCTTAAAATGGCCTGCAAGGGAAGTTGGCCTAGTACTTACCTATGGACCTAAAATTGCAACCAAAAATTGTACCCCATGGCAACCTGTATGCCAGGAGGAAGAACAAGGAAGTATTAACACCAGATACAACACAGTGAGTATGGCTGGAAAGACAGAAAGCAAACAATTGCCATACAACATCTGTAGTAATGTAACAATGATTCAAACAGCCCACGAAGATCACATAATCTACAGTTTCATATGCTTATGGATCTGCCATCACATTTTGTATAGCTGCTTCTAAATGTCCTGTAACTGTGCAGAACATATCAAGTTTCTTAAGGAATGAAGGCAGGGAGTCATGTTCCAGGGACTCAGACTCAAAAGCATCTTTAAAAGCTCAGAATACCAAGACTGCTACTAAGATTCTTGGCTACTCAGTGCCTAAGAGATACAAATATTTATTTTTTATCTCTCAAACCTCCTTGGAGCCCCATTTAAAGCACGTCCACATGAGGTTAAGGGTTATAGCATCCTCATCATCAGCACCATAACGCATGATTGTGCCCTCAGTACCATAAGCCATGAGTGAGACCTCAGCACCATAAGCCACAAGTGAGACCTCAGCACCATAAGCCACGAGTGAGACCTCAGCACCATAACCCATGAGTGAGATCTAAATACCATAAGCCATGAGTGAGACCCGAGACAAACATGCAAAATCTTCTTAGTTCTACTGTGACTCAGCAGAATATGGGAGGCATTCCCTCCTTCTCTTCATGGTAGCAGCTACTCTCAACAGAGCCAGATCATGGTCAAATGAGGCCCTAGGCAGTGTAATGGATCGGAGTGTCCCCCCCCCGGCAACCATTCCAGTGTCCCATTACTTGGCTATTTCTCTTTACCATAAACACTGTTCAAACCTTCTTCTTTATGTCTACAATGATTACAGATATTTGGATCTATTTTAAAACTTTTAATTTCAAATTTTAGAGCATGAACGTTACACATTTGCTAAACAAAACAAAGCAGTCTCACAATAAAAACAGACTTAGCATTAACAGTAAAATTCTCTGCCCTTGAAACCCACATTCAAAGAAAATACATCTTGTCACTGGTGGATAAAGTCTACCTTTGGGTTGGTTTCAAACCACAGGCCCTTTGCACACATTTAGGACCATGCATACATGCATGTGTTCTTTGATTCATCTTCCTGATTGTATAATGCAGCACTACTTGTTAGAGTGGGTTTTAAATTTGTAGTTTTGAACATTTTTCCAGTAAGCAATGAAGCAAAATGTATGAAACAATAATGACAAAACTGCCCATTTCAGAGCATTTCAACAATAAAAGTTTCATCAAACATCTGTCATTACAATCTACCAGTTAGTCAATATGCACAATCTCTGTAGAAGTAAACATCATCTCAATAATTCCACATTAAAGAGATCTGTAAATAATGAAGAGGTTGCTATTAGCAAACAACATATATTTCAGTATTTCATCTCCAAAGTCAATGTCTGCTGCCCTTGAAGAATAAATTACCAACATTACTATTACATTAAAAAAAATTGGTAAGCTGCTAATATTGCAATATGGAATGAATTCTAAACTGACAACAGGTTCATAATTACAAGGCATCTCATCCAAAGGAGGGCACACTTAGGACTGCAGCAACCCACCCCACCTTTAAAGTACAACACAGTATCAACAATCCATCTACATTGTGTGGGAATAGAACCCATGGAGTTCTGTATCAAAAACAAGTATACTACCTGTTGTGCTATTAACGCTGCTTTCAAATCCTCTATCACAAACAGTAATGACCATTTGCTTAAAAAAACAGTTGCACATTGTAAACAGACTTGTCATGAACAGCAGTAAACTTCTCTTCCCTTGAGGCTCACAGTTCCTTGAAAATGCACTGAAGCTCACAATTCCTTGAAAATGCATTAAAACTAATAGTCTGGTATTTTGTATAGAGGATTCAGGCTCTTGTCTCCTGTAACTAAAGTACAGGGTTTGCTCCTGGTTAAGTCACCCATAACTAGGACATTTTACAGACACAGATACACAGAGACACCAGAAAATCCATGCTGCTTCACGTTTGCTTCTTAGTTCTCCACTAACCCCATCCAGAAAATCCTGCTGCTCATTTCAAAAATTGTATGCTCCACTCTGTTCCAATTTAAATGTGTTTGCATTGTACTAAAGATGCACTCACAGATGCTAGTAATGGCACACTCTGCATGCGTCCTTAAAGAAGAAATGTAATGCAAGCAAGAGTGTGTTCTAAAAGACAAAATATAAGTTTGTTGGCCAGTGCGTCCCCCTCCCTGACTCATGACCCCCCAAGCCAATGGGTCCTAGGTAACTGCCTTGGTCACCTAGTGCTGGATCCAGCTCTGACTCAAAAAAAGAAGACTGCATCTTTTGGCTTTTGTAGTGCAGCTAACAAGCATTTTTGCTGGCAGGAACAAAAATACAAAGAATGGATACATGTAGAATATGAATGGAAAATACCATCTGGAATGGGTGTCTAGTACATTTCAGCTAAGGCCGACTCAAAAGCACAAAGAAGAAGCACGTGAAGAAATTTCACTGTCTGCCTCCAAATGGGTCAGAACAACTGTGGACTAAGCTGAAACAGGACAAAGGATCAGGGGCAGACGAATAAAATCCTTTCTGGGTCCAGTGTCCTTAGGTATCATCTGGACAGTTAGGGTCACTAAGATGTAATGTTCCCTACCCAGTAACTACTTTACAACCATTTTATTTGGTTGTTTAGGCTTACAATGTTTTTGTGCCTCTTTCAGAGGCTTTGTATTATATCAGATGCTATTTTAGAGTTCTCCCTTGGAGCAAGTAGATCCCTCTCCATTAAAGACTCAAGTTTCTTGTGCTCCAAGAGGGCCTGTAAATTTTGGTCTGAACAAAAGAAAATTTTTTCTTAAAAGTTGTGTAGTGTTCACTCGAGGAAATTTAGTGGTTCTCATCCAGGCATAAGAGATACTGCAGATGGAAATCTTTACACAGAATCTATCTTCCTGAGGCACGATTACTTGTACATTTTTCCAGGGATGTCAAAGACCTCAAAAAACTAAATTAATGCATAATCCAAATTTCCAAATGGTAAATTGGCAAATCTTCCAATTATACAGCAAATCTCCTATTCAAAGACTTCACCCAAACTTATTGCCTATTATTCTTCAGAAATCAGTTGGAAAGGATTGACAGACAGACAAGTAATCATTTCTTGCAGCAAAAAGAATTGGGAAAGAAAAGGTTTGAGCTGCTGCTGTTGCCCTTTTTAGATATGTGACAAGATGACAGCTGGGACTATGGCACAAGTTCAACTCTGCTTTGGGGACATCTGAAAAAGCTCTAGAAGTCACACTAGAAGGGTGGACATCCACCTGCGATAGTTTACTGTTGATAAGTAATCATCAGTAATATCTAGAATAAGAACTAAGTGTTACCTGTTTCATATTCAGAAATGAAAGTTAAAAGTCTCCTAAAAATCATGAGTGCCACCTATAAAAGGCAGACACCAAATTCACATGCCACAGAGACTGCATCTCCCACAAAGACGTACTTGCTGTGCACAAGTACATCCATTCAGATAGAAAGCTGAACATTTTTACAGCAGATATATGTCACAGCCACAGCAATGATCAACAAGTGACTGGACGAAAGAAAAAGTCGTAGAAGGAAATTATCGAGGAACAATACAGGAATAGATCTTTTGTCTTATGATTGTGGAAGTATTAGCATGCTTATATAGTGTTGTTAATAAAAGGCACAAGAAGAAATAAACTGATCCTTAGATGTGTTAGGGGAGAGGGCAGCAAACTGATTTTGGAAACATATAGCCTGGAAACTAAGCTAGTACTAGTGGGGACAACAAAATTATTATGTAACGGTGGAGGCAGGCATGTAGCAAGTAACACCTTACAACTGGCACAGAATAAGCCAGCAGCCAATTGAACCTGCCTCCCCGGCCGGCCCTGCCAAGATGTTTTAAATGAAATGGCTCACTAACAGCATAAGAAGGTGGATTACTCTTTTCACATATGGACTAGCCTTTCTAAGACATTTCTTTTCTTTTCTTATTGAGTGATTACACATACAAACCAGACCACCTGCATAAACCATTGTTCCCATTGCTTCTTAGCTTACTAAAATGTACATGTAATCCACTGGGATTGTAGCGTACTAAAATGTACATACAATCCACTGTGACTGTACCTTAATAAAATATAAATGCATTCCACTTACTGTAGCTTACTAAAATGTACATGTAATCCACTGTGACTGTAATTTACTAAAATGTACATGTAATCCAGTGTGACTGTAGCTTACTAAAATGTACATGTAATCCACTGTGATTGTAACTTACTAAAATGTACATGTAATCCACTGTGACTGTAGCTTACTACAATGTACATGTAATCCACTGTGACTGTAGTTTACTAAAATGTACATGTAATCCAGATTGACTGTAGCTTACTAAAATGTACATGTAATCCACTGTGATTGTAACTTACTAAAATGTACATGTAATTCACTGTGACTGTAGTTTACTAAAATGTACATGTAATTCACTGTGCATGCCTCTCAGGTTAGCTTGCACTTCCTTAATGACCAATTGATCAGAATGTAACTGCATGATAGCAACTTGTCAAGTTTACTGTTTGTGTGAGACTGCTGTGCACTATTTCAGGGGGTTTCTTACTCCCCACTATTGTGCGACAGTAGAGTTAGTGTATGTACATATACACATTTTGCAGTATGGGAGGGTAATGGCATTGTAGGATGCTTTCCCTTCCCAGCAGAGTATTTTATTTTTTTAATGTGTAAAGGCAATATGAAAATAAATTGCATTTTCGAGCAGCTGTAATCAAAAAGTATGTTTTCCTAGCAATCATGTCTCATTTGTTCATAGTTCAAGTCTTCTGTCAGTTAGGTCCTTCACTTCTCATATGAAAACATGTCCTACAGATGTTGGTAAAAAATCCCACATCTAATAAGGTAAAAAAGAGACCCAGGGCTGTTATCTGAGATGGACTTACACTTTTCTGTCCCTTTCTCCATCCCTTCCCATCAAAGAGGTTGTCCTTCTTCTAAATAGTGTACTCAGATGGTAGTTTAAATTAAAATAGCATGCTTAGATGTCTGTCTCTCTTTAGATTAAATAAAATTGTCTCCAAGTGCCAAATACTCCCTCCACATGCCTTGCCAAAGAAAGTATCCCCATCAGCCCCACATTTGGAGATCTTGGCTTGGAACATGAACCTGGAAAATCATGTACATCCCTGCTTGATTTGGGTGGTAAGGTCTATTAAGTGTTTGAAAAAGGAGGCACGGCCTTTTAAGTGTGTCTGCTTAAAGTTGTATATGGCCAGGTAACTTCTGATCCTTGTGACTGCTTGCTTAGTATTGTTTGTATATTCCTATATGTTAAACATAATAATGGAATAAACTACCACTTTGTGTTACAGCTATCCCTAACCCTAACTCTTTTAAAAGAGCTCTTCAGGATTACCTTCGCAAATCATGGACATGCCTATGCAATTACCCAACTTAGTCTTACCTTCTCCTCCTCCTATACACCCTGAATACTCCCTCATCTACCTTTTTTCCTTACCCATTTCTGCTTCTTTCTCTTTACTATACACATGGCTAGTTTTTAATCTCAACCTCCAGCAAAAAGTCCAGGATAATGACTGTGCATTGGGATTATCTCTTTGCATATAACTTTTGTTTTCTACTATGTTGATTATCCACTGAACATTTTCTAGCAGGTTGTCTTCTTCTCCAAACTATCTTTTTATAATTGTTAATCTATTTTGTGTTTGGTTATGACTCAACCACTTGTAATTATCTGTCATTTTAATTTTTTTTTGGAGCTTTTCTCCTTGGGTCTTCACTGAAAAGGGCTGCTGCCCAGTTGGACTAACCCGGTTAACAAATGTCAAATAAATAAATATATAAATAACATTCCCACTTTTCTGATCCCAGCATGAAGTTTCCAGTGTTTGCAACTGTACTGAGCAGGAAGAAGAGAATTAATGAGCTAAATATGCCACACCCAGCTCCATGGCTTAATCCAGCAGCTGTGCTCTTGTGTGCAGGCATATAGTGAACTCTAACCAAACCACAGACTAATTAGGAAAAACTTCTCCATTCACTGATGTTTGGCATTAATTAAATGATACAGCAGTGTATGGCATTTCAGGAGCATGTCAAATTGGCAAAGTTAGATTTGGCAAAAGTAAAATGCTCGAATGCTCTTTGTCGGAGATAACTTCAATGACAGTGTGGTTTGACTCTTTCTCCACTGTTGTGTGATTTTGAAACCTTGGAATTTGCATATTAAGTTCAGCGTGTGTGTGAGGGTGCAGAGACCTTGTCTTGTTGCACATTAAAAAAACTGCCCGATGTTCACTGAAGGTAGTTTCAGCAGAAGATTTTGTATTTTTCACCCTGCTGGAATGTATTATCAACACTGCAAGTTCTTTG
Source organism: Protopterus annectens (assembly GCF_019279795.1). Lineage (NCBI taxonomy): Eukaryota > Metazoa > Chordata > Ceratodontiformes > Protopteridae > Protopterus > Protopterus annectens. The sequence continues at coordinate 1,447,120,707 of NC_056741.1, read as the reverse complement.
TATTACACATATCTTAAGCACTCTCTGGCCAGGTTCACAAACAAGAGACATACCTCTCAACCTGTAGACACTTAAAACAGGTACATCCATCCAAAAATCTAGACATCAAAGTAGTATAAAATATGACTACCAAATAACACAACTCTTCCTGCTTACTCAAACACAGTTAAAAATAGAGTGACAACAACGATGGAAAAATATAAGCACATGTATTTATTTATTTATCTGACATTTGTTGACCGGGATAGTCCGACTGAGCTAGTGCCCTTTTTCAGTGGAAGCCTGGGGAGAAAAATTCCACAGTAAAATAAGCAATAAAAATTACAGTAATAAAGTAGAATGCAATAAAAATATATATAATAAAGTATTCCAGCAAATGTCCATTATAGTATAAGTATGAGAAATCTGCAAAGGAAACAATAGGACAAAAGTAGTAAGTATTGATGTGGGTAGTGACAAAGGTGGGCAGAAAAGGAAAAAAAGAATGCAGTTAGAATTATTCTCCATGGACAACTATACATTTGAAGGCATTGAGTTTTATAAGCAATGGACTGTGAAGGTATGAATTATAAAGCAGTTGCATGTGGTATACAGCATGTTTCCATAAGTGAAGAGGTGAAGGAGCTCAGAGAGAAGTAGATGACTATCGTTGTCTTTTTGTTGGGATTAGCAAAGAAAAGATATTTAGAGGAAGGGAGGAGTAGGAAGGAACCTGAGTTGAGAGGAGAGGGTAGTGGAGGAGAGAGGGAAGGGATTCAAGTAGGGTGATAGTAGTGACAAATACAGGGGCTACTTAGGTAATTTTTAAGAGTTTTCTTGAATTCATGGACTTGGGTAATGATTCTGAGGGACAAAGGTAGCTTGTACCATGAAAGAGCAGGAAAGTAGCTGTAAAGATTTTGCCTAATGGATTTTTAGGTTTGTGAATCTGTAAGAGGCATTGGTCTGAGCTTCTGAGGGATCGAGGGGGGTTATAGAAGGAGAAATGAGAGGATGTGTTAGGGCAGGAGGACAGCATGTTTAAGACAGAATGGATGATGAGAAGATGAGTAAATAAGAGCTGGTTAGGAAACTCTAGCCAGCTGAGTGTTTGGAGGGCATGACAGTGGTGTGAGTTTAGAAGATGATTAGCTACAAATCTAGCTACTGTGTTGTAGGTGGTTTCGAGTTTGGAAAGTAGTGAGTACTGTAAGTTAGTTAAGATGTGAGAGCTGTAGAATAGGTTAGGAAGAAGGTAAGCTTGGGCAAGTGAGATTTGGGAGTTAATTATAATCACATAATCAAAGACACAGTGTAAAATCTGCAGACTTTAATTACCTGTATTGCAAAATTCTACCACAAAAGGTCATTTATTTTTGCTTCAGAAAAAGGGAGGTGTAAAATGTGTGTCCTCTTTTTTTAAGTTATAGTTGTAGCTAGTAAGCTGATTATGCTGTGTGGTTTTCTGAGTACTAGACAGCTTCAGATATCACTCATGATGAGAGATTTTTAGAAGACTGTATGAAAGGGTAAATCAGGCTGAAAATAGGGACATAGGGGCGTAGTGTGCAGGGGTAAATCACACCTGAAAATAGGGACATCCTGTGCAGGAGTAAACCAAACCTGAAAATAAGGACATAGGGACATCCTGTGCATGGGGTAAATCAGGCCTGAAAATAGGAGTATAGGGACATAGTTTGCGGGGGTAAATCGAGCCTGAAAATAGCGACATCCTGTGCAGGGGTAAATCAAACCTGAAAATGAGGACATAGGGACATCCTGTGCAGGGGTAAATCAGGCCTGAAAATAGGGACATAGGGGCATCCTCTGCATGGGGAAATCAGGCCTGAAAATAAGGGCATAGGGACATACTGTGCAGGGATAAATCAAACCTGAAAATGGGGACATAGGGACATACTGTGCAGAGAAAAATCAGACCTGAAAATAGGGACATAGGGGCATAGTGTGCAGTAGTAAATCGACCATGAAAATAGGGATATCCTCTGCAGGGGAAAATCAAACCTGAAAATGAGGACATAGGGACATCTTGTGCAGGGGTAAATCAGGCCTGAAAATAGGGACATAGTGTGCAGAGGTAAATCAAGGCTGAAAAAAGGGACATCCTGTGTAGGGGTAAATCAAACATGAAAATGAGGAAATAGGGACATCCTGTGCAGGGGTAAATCAGGCCTGCAAATAGGGGCATAAGGGCATCCTGTGCAGGGGTAAATCAGGCCTGAAAATAGGGGCATATGGACATACTCTGCAAGGATATATCAAACCTAAAAATTAGGACATAAGGACATCCTGTGCAGTTGTAAATCTGGCCTAAAAATATGGGCATATGGACATCCTCTGCAGAGGTAAATCAGGCCTGAAAATAGGGACATGGGGATATCCTGTGCAGGGGTAACTCAAGCCTGAAAATAGAGATATAGGGACATCCTATGCAGGGTAAATCAGAACTAAAAATAGGTACATAGGGACATCCTGTGCATGGGGTAACTCAAACCTGAAAATAGGAGCACAGTGACATCCTGTGCAGTGGTAAATCAAACTTGAAAATAGGGACATGCCTCCAAAAACATATACATACTATGCAGGAATATTCATCCAAAATAGGGACAGTTGAGATGTCTGCCCAGTGAAGAAACAAGGCTGGAATTGTTGTGTCTTTCGGCTTATCCCTGTTAGGGGTCGCCACAGCAGAACTCCAGTCCGCTAATGTTTGGTAGTGGATTTTTACGTGCCGAGTTACCAGCCCTGATGCACAACCCTCAACGAAGGCACGCCCATTCACGCATGCTTCCACACAGAAGATGCTCTAGCTGTGAATCAAACGCGACAACGTCTTGCTGTGAGGTGACAATGCTACCGCAGCACCACTACCGCTGGAATGCAGTGATATAACAAAAACAACCTAGATGTACTTTTTTCAGTCCTGCTTGCTATGCTATTCATACCATACTAACGAAACACTACAAAAATAACTGCAGTTAAATTTGCTGAACTCATGGAGCAGTTGAACATTTACAGAAAACAAACAAACTCCTGTGTTGATCTCATTAAAGATTTAACTAAGTTGGAGATGCAAAATGCAAATAAATGTAAAGCAATCTTACCAGACACTGGGGCGGATGTTGGAGGGATTGTGACAACATCTGTAAAAACAAAAAAGTAGCAGTTCATACCTCATAGTCAGTGAGCAGTTAAGTGTGCTTGCTAGTAAAAGAATATATTTGTTAAAGCACCGTTTGCTAATAAACCATTCAGGTAGATGAAACCTGCCACACTACCTTATTATTCGTGCTGCCAGTATGCCAGGTATGGGGAAGACTTGGTACCCCAGTTCACTAATGTATCATGTCAGTTTGTGGAGAAAAATGACAAAAAGTGAATAAAAACAATTCATTTATACAAGCTTGAAAAAATGCACCAGTGCATCTTAACCAAATATGCTACATTTAGGGGACTGGAATTTTGCATACAAAGAAAATAAACACCAAGTAGAAGAAGAGCACCATGAGTAAAAAGCTAGCACTTCTACCTTTGTTCAAAATACCTACATTTAGGGTTATACACTTTTGTATGAGACTGTTTTGTATTTTTGTAGTACTATCTTACCTCATTTGTTTACAGTAACTATGATGGTAGAATCAAATGGCAGACAAAGCAGTGCTGTGTCATAACTCTAAAAATACAGTCTTTATATGGGAGGGGGCATTCCATGGCAAGTGAATGGTTGTAACGTCACCTCATATGTTTGATACCCCAGTCATAGTACCCAACAGTACCTTGGCAAAGTACAAACAACAGTTTTCAGTGCAAGTATGGTGATCTTTGAAATGATTTCTGTAGTGAGTTTAATCAATGGAGTCTCATTATTATGTTGTAGTGCATGGAGTGTGATGATTATGCTCTGATATTCAGAAAAAGACAAATATGTTAAGTGCTACAGTGGTGCAATACCCAAACGTAAATATTAAGTACTCACTGTTAAGTTATTAAAGATGGGTCTAGCATTACACTGTACAATCTGCCAGTACGGACCAGCAAATAATAACTCTAGAATAAAAAGAATTGGTTCTGCCTGCTGTCCATTCTGACAAGGTGTCCTTTCCTTTTACAAACTTAGAAAGTAGCTAGAATAACAGAATGTATGTTTGCCTGCATTTTCTCTGAAGGATATGAACTCTGAAATTCAACTGTATGTCACTATTTAGTGACTTCAATCCTCTGTTACATGTTTGAAAACCATAGACTTCATGAGAAACAGACCAAAGAAATGAGGCAAAAATTTGGACATTCTGTGAAAATCTGGACAGTTTAGAGGCATGGCAAGGTAAGTGTAAATGTAAGGCACTGTGTTACACCACCTTTCTGACAACACTCACTAAGTGGCTAAGTCTTTACAGCTATAAAAGCCAGCAAAATGAGTTTTTTTATTCTTTTTTTTTCAGTAACCAGTAGTTCATGGAGCAGATGATGCTCCATGTGCTAAAAAGAATTATGATCGGGTCTCCAATTAAAACTTTCAGTTATGTTTTCTCACCATAGATGCCAAGAGTTGAATTTCTTGGCATCCTTGTGTCAAGCCCATATTAAGTAGGTTATGATCGGCGACCTGACCATAATTCTGTATGTTCTGCTCTTATAAAAAAACAAAAAAATCATGCACTAAAAAGTGTGGTCCCCCTCTTCACCATAGTCAGTGTCACAAATGAAACAGCAAAAAGCAATTAGAGGACCAAGTTTTATTCCCTCAATCTCACTGCCTCTCAACACAGGGATCAGAATAAGTCTCCCCTAACTTGCTGATGTGTCATACTGTACAGCAGCCAGCCATCAAAGAAGTGGGTCCTAAAATGCCTACAGAGTGAGAACTACTCTCATTTCCAAGACATTTACATGTGTCTGGCCTGTGTCTGTGAATACTCAGTTTGAATAGTCTGCCTTTCGAAATGCCCCCACCATATGGCCTGTGGTTCATGTTTTCTTTTTTTTTTTGATACTAAAACAATCTGGAGTAAGTTATGGATCCTCTCTATTCCAGTGGGAACTCCCAGATGTCTCTCTTTAGAAGGAGGGTTGAAACCTCATTTAATGCTCTCCTTGTTTGATGGGATGATGCATTAGAAAGTGGACAGAAAGTGGCTATAAGCAATCAATATAATTCTATAGCCTCTGGATATGTCCAATATCCATCTGTCATGACTGAAGATCTTCCACACTGCTAGATGTATAGATGGGCAGCCCCTGACTGTCTTCAGAGTATAACAGTCTGGAAAGGCTCCAAGGAGTTTGCTGCTGCTTCCTCCAGCCTGGGGGCTGTGGAAACACTGATTCTGGCAGGAATACTTGACATTCGGTTAATGACTCCCATGAAAACCACCACGGGAACCACAACAATTCTTTATTGGCTGCTGATTCTGTTGCTGTTGACAATGCTTGAACCATAGCTAATATGGACTTCTGTGTCCTGGAAAAGAAATGTTGGGGAGCCATAAACTAATGCTAATTGCAGCTGCAGTCTTATCCTCTTTCTTGCTTTTCTCCATATTTTCATTAACTTGGGGACCAAACAGTCTGAAACCATTAAGTGAGACATTAAGGAATGTTGTCCTGCAAGTCTTCAGAAGTCAGGTAGGCAAAGCCAAGCATGATGGCAAACCACAACTCCCACACCTGCCACACTAGCCGAGTTAGGTTAATAGCAAAGTTACACAATACAGAGACAGTAGATGTCTGAATGGTTAGCCTCTTTCTGACTTCTGCATCCAACACCTTCTTCAGAGTTTAGGCATCTCATCCAGTATGGTGCACTGGAATTAAAAAACATTTGTACCTGGTAGATAAACACCCTCAAAAATGAAGGTGAAAGACACAATTTCTTTCTAAAATGATCCATGACACTCACTGCAGGCCTTTGAGGTTATCCACAGCTGCCACAATGACATTGCACTACATATGGTTTTGCATCCAGTATTTTCAGTCCTTTGGAGTTTAGAGGATCTTGCTCAGCTTCGTAAGTTTGCTGAAGAACTGGGAAGAAGAGAAATGGTTAACTCCATTTCTCCTGCATCATTTAAAGAATTTCCCTAAACCTGGGATCATCGGGAGAGAACCTTGCTAATCTGTTTTGCCTTCATCATTGGTATCTGGCTTGGAAGACTCCCATGTGGAATTGATGTATCTACTCTTACACACCTTGTTATGGACCCCCCCTTGGAGGGAAACTACTTGGGGAAGAAGAGGCTGAGGTACACTCTGGCTCAGACACCCTTCTGCATTTCCACTGAAGGCCTTCATATCCTCAGTCCTGGTGCTGTGAAGTGTTGATAGGCTCAATTTCATGGGTAGGTAATTGTTTCTGGATGAGAACCATTGTGTAGCTGGCACAGAGGGATACATCTGCAGCAAGGGCTGTGACAATGAGCCCCTTAATGGCCTCAGTGCTTGCACTGACACTATGGCTGCCGATGGCAAGAAAGAAATGGGTGGCTTAAATGCTGGCTTGCTCATCTCAAGGGAGAGTAGGTTTACTGTTTGGCTATGCACCTCCTACCCCACAAAGGCTGTACCAGGCATATGCTGAACAACCATGGTGCCATTGCCAGGCTTAAGTGAAGAGACTTACCCATCCTGAACCTTAACTATGGTCCACTGTCTCTGTGAATTTGGATTTTCAGGGAGTTGACCTTTAGACAGGGTAACTAATAAGCTCCCCTCATGTCAATAGCAGAGACCAGTTGGCATAATGGTTAAGGTCTTTGCCTCCCATGCAGAAGGTACAATGTTCAAACCTGACCTCTGGCCAATGCCTGTTAGGAGTTTGCATGTTCTTCATGTGTCTCTGTGGGTTTCTTACACCTCCAAAAACATGCTGAGTGTTTCCATCTCAAACTGAGGAATAAATGGAGCTGTGGGCAACAGCACAGACTCTACATGGTGACCTATAGGAGGAAGAGTTGTATAGATCAACCACTTTGGGCATCTACTAGGTGTGCCACACAAATCAATCAACCTGCTAAACATGAACTTAGAATTGCTAAACTTAATGTAGGTTCACTGATAAGATGCATCTAGTACGGAGAAGAAGGCTTGACATTATATATATATCCAAGAAACAAGATGGAATGACAATGTAACAAAGACACTTGGGGTGGGATACAGAGTCTACTGCTCAGGAGGAGGACTAGCTAAGGGAAAGGCTTCAGAAGGCAGTGAGAGAAGTCATAAGAACAGATGACAGACTCATGCCAATATGGCTCCAGTCTAATGATAGAACATTATTCATAAACTCAGCCTATGCCCCCACAGCAGGGCTGTGATAGTGAAGAGAAGAGTGGATTCATACAGCAATTGCAGGACCTACTAGATTAAAGCAGGACAACAGGAATTGGTGTTGATAATGGGTGATTTGAATGCACATATTTCAACAGACAGAACAGGAAATGAGGACTGCCTGGGTCCTCATGGGTGGGGCAACAGGAATAAAGAAGGAAAGGCCATTCTAGACTTCTGTCTGTCAGATGGCTTGGTAGTAGTCAACACATGGCTCAGAAGAGACAGACAAAGTCACTTACAAGAGTGGCCACAATGCAATTCAGGTGGACTTCCTCTGAGCAAGGAAAGGACACTGGGGTAGAATCAGTGATTGCAAAGTCATCCCCAGTGAAACAGTCAGTTAACTGAAAAGAAGCTAGATATGAAGAAAGAATCCAGCTGGGCATTCCTAGACTTGGAGAAAGCATATGACAAGGTCTCAAGAAAGCTGATTTGGGCAGTACTGTGGTGGTTCAAAGTCCCAGAAACATTAGTAGAATTAGTGCAGGCTATGCACAAGGACCCAATGACTCAAGTATGAAAAGTGCTCAGTCTCAGAGTGGGGTTCCCAGTGGGAGTGGGTGTGCACCAGGGTTCAGCTCTGAGCCCACTGCTATTTGTGATGGACTACATTAGCAAACAGGTCTGAGGGGACAGATCAGCAAAGTTGCTGTATGCAGACAATGTGGCATTACAGGCAGACTCTGAGAAAGAACTTCAGCAAAGGATAGGGGAATGGAATGCAAAACTGAAGGTGCATGGGATGATACTAAGTACAATTAAGACAGTAGTAGTGGTAGCAAATTGAGGAAATCAGAAGAAGCTGAGAACTGAACTAGAAAGAAAGGTGGCTGAACAGGTTAATAGCTTCAAGTATCTGGGAGAGGTGTTTCAGGAGAAGGGAAGTCTGAATGAAAAGGTCAAAGCTAGAATCAGCAGGGCTACAGCCAACTGGCATAGAGTATCAGGTGTAGTGTACGACAGACGAATGCAAAGAAACTAAAAAGTAAGGTGTACAAACAGTGATGCAACCAGTAGTTCTGTATGGCTCTGAAACATGGGCAATAAAGGCAGAGCACATGAGAAAGCTAGAGGTGATGAAAATTAAGTGCCTCAGATGGTTGGTAGGATGCACACTGTGGGACAGACGAAGAAATGAGGACATAACAGCAGAAACCAAAGTAGCTCTAACTGGAGAAAAGATCAAAGAGAACAGATTACAGTGGTTCAGGCACGTGCAGAAGACAATCTGGTGAAGAAGATTTGGGACAGACAGGAAGAAAGTAAGAAGAAACAAGGGTATCCAGCAAAGAGGTAGATGGATTGTGTGAGAGAAGATCTGTGACAGTCAAGCATGCATGTCTAAGAAGGCAGGAGTATAGCGACAGTTGACACAACACCCCGACTTCATGTAGAAAATGGGAAAAAGAGGGTCGATGATGGTGATGTCAGTAGCTGAAGAAGGAATTTTAGGATACGCATCCTGAATTTGGTTACTCTCAAGAATATGTTCAGCCTCAAAAGTTCTGGGATGGCACTCCAGGGGCCATTCTTTGGCAATAGAGCTAGTACAGAGCCCTGCAACTTTGTCCATAGCCTCACAGGTGATCAGCTGCTCCTGCATTTCCACTACCAGCTGCATCTGTTCCCAAGGGACCAAATGCATGCCCATAATTGGCCAAATTGCTATGAATTCCAGCCTGTAGCCTTGTAAAATCCCTCACCTAACCTCTGGAGATCAGGTTGAATATACAGAGAGTGAGGCTACCATTCAAACACTCAGGTCAGCAGGTGTATTTCTTAGTGTTAATTTTCCTGCACATTATATCTATCCTAATATGTTATTTCCTGGTGCAAATCTGAGGATAAAATAATCAGATGGTTATCTGATACAGCTTTAGGGCAAACATACAGTACCCACCTTCTTAAATAGTTAAATGTTACTCTCAAGCTTGAAAACACTATTAAAGCTTCATTACTATGAGAGGCAGGGAACAAACTGATCTGATGAATTAAAAATAGGGAACTGTTAGGAGGAAGAAATATTAAAAATAAAAGTGTCAGAATTATTTCATACATTACTTATAAGCAAGCTAGAAAATTGTCTTGGGTTCTATGAGAATTATTTCTGTGCAAGCTGGGCCAGAAATTATGTTTATGTTCCATGAGACACGCCACTGCAAGTCTGGTTAAGGAGAAACACAAATCAGCCTTTTTTATAAAGAAAGAAATATTAGGGATCATTGCTTACCTAGGCGAAGCAGTTAGAAACATAGACAGTCTGCTACTGTATTTTGCCCTTGCTTTTATTACAAGTTCTGTAATGAATGTAGTGTTATTTGTGTAAAGAAAAACTACAGGTGAGATCATGAAAATCTGCTCATAGTTATGAAAACATTATAAAATGTAATAATCCGAGCAGGTACTACATTATGATTGTATTATACATCTGTCAGTTTAGAGTGTGTGAATTATGATCAGAAAGAATATCCTAGAAGGTGCCACCTAAGTTGGCCTGTGCTTTGCTTCATGTTCTTAAGTTAGTCTTTGCAGTTTGCCATATTTCATTTGTCTTTGTGTAATCTCAGTAGCTGTCAATACTGTTCTGGAACAATAAAGCTTTTTGCCACAAAATGATTTTATGTGTCAGTATATTTACTGATAATGGACAGCATTCTACAACTCAACACTCAAAGTCAAAGTAAACTTTACTGTCATTCAGATCAACAAATGGAATGTATCACTGGATGAAATGTCATTGCTTCAGGCTTGTGTGCATTGAAAACAGTTTTCACAAGAGGGTGAAAGAAGCATATAATGGAAGAAATTCTAGACAGTACAGATATAAATATATAACTTACCCACCACCATTTTTAAGCTAGGATATCAGCATAGCATAATTCCCAGTTCCCGTACATGGGCAAGTAATAATTTAGTTCGGACTGCATAACTTAGATAAATAGAATAATTTAATTCTATGACAGTAAAGGTAGTCGTATTGCACGTATGATGTCCTCACAAATTGAGGGAGTGTTGACATTGTTAAGGTTAGTTGTTCAACAGTTTGACCACTTATGGAAAGAAACTATTCTTGAATCTTGATGATGTTCGTGTGACACTGCTGCAGTCATTACACTTGGGTTATCCTGCCATCAGGCGGTTATCCTGCCGTCAGGTGGTTCCCCAGCCAGCCTGAGTTCCAAAGTCTTGGTCCGGCGTCGGTTGCTGTTGCCTCCTCCCTGATGTCAGTGCGACAGGGGTATATAAGATGCAGCCGATGCCATTTTCTTCAGTCTTTCTTGCCGCGCGGTGCCCGAAGCAAAAGCAGTTCGCAGGTGCCGGTTGGCCTACTCCTGAGATTTTCATTCCGAATCCAGAACCGAAGTCTTCTACAAAGCTAAGTACCCCGCTGGGGAAACTTTTTCTTGCCTCAGACCGATGTCAGTAAAAGTTAATAACTGTATTTCTTGTGGGAAGCAAATACCTTATAAGAATTTCCATTCTTATTGTATCCCATGCCTAGGCCCAGACCACGACGTTACTGGTTGTCGGTTTTGTGCTAGGTTTAATAAGCGCACTATTAAACATCGGCTTGATTTTGCCCGACATTACTTTGGCAGAAAATTTAATTATACCATGCCGTCGGAACTTCCAACGACTGGTATTCATAAAAAGCACAAAGACAAGGACAGGCATCCGAGGCCTAAAACTGACGACGAAGCCTCTTCTAGGCCAGTCACCAGTTCTCCGGTTTTTGCAGCCCCTGACGACCGCTTCTGCAAAACCGCAGGCCGCCTCCGACTCCCACATGGAGATGGCTGGGCCTTCGGATGCACTAGCTTTTCAGCAGACCGAAACCGATCCTGCTGAGGGATCCAGAGTACCTGAGCTACCCGCAGCTTCAGAGGGTGTCTTCACACCTACTCAGCTAAGCATTAAACCCTCTTCTAAGTCTAAGCCTCCTTTAAAAACTAAAAAACAAGTACAGCATTCTCCAGGACAGGCCTCCATGCCTAAGAAACAAATGCTCAAAATGGCCGAAGACCTAATCACTCTGATCAGGGGTTCCCATCCCCCACCTGATAAAAGGCCTAGACAGGATGCAGATTATGATTCATCCGACCAGGGGTCCATTTCCTCAGATTCATCCTCAGACCTGGGATATTCTTTTCCCCCTTATGAGGATTCTGATGCTGAGGAATCTATTCCATCAGCCTCTCCGCCTGAGGACTACTCCTTTGGGGAAACCTTACATACCATGAGGGAGCATTTCCATTGGGAAGGCCAGGATTACTCAGAATCCAAGAAAAGGCGTAGGGACTTACTATTATTACCTCAACACAGACCCCTGGCTATTCCGCCAGTGCTAGATATTGTGGATGATGTGTACACTGAATCCAGCTTAAATCCTGATTCCTAACCTCCAGCTCCAGTTAAACCTGACAGATATTACAGAGTCCCTGACTCACACAAATTTCTGTATAAAAGCCCTGTTGCTGATCCTGAAACTATTTCTCAGGGACCCAAAGGGGTTAAGGCCTCATCAGCAAAGAACCCAGTTTCCTCTGACAGAGATTCCAGAGCACTAGACAGATGGGGAAAGAAAGTATATATGTCTGCAACTTTAGCAATGAGAGCCTTAAATTGCCAGTTTCACATGCTAAAATATCAGCAATTTTTGATGTCTCAGTTGAAACAAAAAATGCTTCCAGATACAGATCCTCCTAATTTTAAAGAAATGCAGGATTTATTGCATGCCGCTGAACAAGTGGGAAAGCATACTTTGCAATTTGGTTTTGATTCTTTAGAGGCCTCATGCAGAGCAGCAGTTACAGGCTCTGTCATTAGAAGACATGCATGGTTAAAAGAACATACGTTACCAGATCATGTTAAAGCTAAATTACTGGATGCACCTTTACAGCAGGATGTTTTATTTGGAGTTAAAGCAGAAGAGGTATTAAAGAAAATGGAGGATAAGGCAAAATCTATGCAAACAGTGAAGGATTTCTTACAGGTTCAGCCTCCTCGATTTAGTAGAAACTGGCCAACAAAGAATTGGTCTTTTCCAGTTACGGACAGACCTCAAAGGGGCAGATACAGACGGCCAAGAGGTATAGGTCAATCACAAGGTCCTTACAGGCCTCGACAATGGGTGCATCAGGCCAGAAAGAAGGGGAAGACAGGCACCAACCATATAAAAAGCAGCCCTAATGACTTCACACTCCAGCTGCCAAACAACTCACTCTTGGCAGCCCCTTTAGGAGGAAAACTGGCACTTTTCTATCACAATTGGCATATGATCACCCAAGACAAATGGGTTCTCAATATAAGGTTACAGGTTCCACTTTCACACTCTGCCAAGGTTAAAAGGAATGCCAAATCTGCCACTAAATCAATGGGCAGAAGCCCAAAAACAAATTATGGCACTCATGAACATGGGAGCTATTCAAAAGGTACCACCACAAGAACAAGGGCAAGGATTTTACTCAAGACTCTTTCTGGTTCCCAGAAAAGACAAAGCCTGGAGGCCCATTCTGGATCTTTCTTCACTAAACACTTACCTGGATGTTCTGAAATTCAAAATGTTGACATTACAGCAGCTTCTTCCCATGCTGGGCAAGCAAGCTTGGCTCGTGACTTTGGACCTCAAGGAGGCATACCTGCATGTCCCTATCAGACAAAACTGCAGATGATACCTCAGATTCATAGCTGGTCCAATACACTATCAATTCTCTGCACTGCCCTTTGGATTATCTACTGTGCCCAGGGTCTTCACAAAGTGTCTGGCACCAGTAATTGCGTTTTGCGGACAGAAAGGAATTCAAATTTACCCGTACCTGGACGAGTGCCTGATTCAAGCAGAGAGCAAGGACATTCTTCTAAATCATCTGGCGTTTGTAAAAAAGTTATTAAGTTGCCTGGGGTACACAGTAAATGAAAAGAAATCAAAACTAGTGCCCTCACAAGAGATAATACTCCTGGGTGCCAGCTTGAACACAACGGCCCAGATGGCTTTTCTCACGCCAGACAAGCAAGGACAACTGACGCAATACTTTCAATTGATGGCAACAAAGACCCAACTCCCTGCAAGAAAAATTCTGCAGGCCTTGGGCTTCATGGCATCTTGCATACTACTAATTCCACATGCCAGACTGCATATGAGGAAACTACAATGGTACCTAAAGAGTGTATGGTCTCAACACTGTCAAAGTTTGGAAACAGTTATACCACTAATATCTTGCCTTCAGCAGGAATTTCAATGGTGGGCTCAAGCTTGTCACCTCAACAAGGGACAGCCTTTTACTCTACCCACAGCCAGGCAAACACTGAAAACAGATGCATCGGATTACGCCTGGGGAGCACACATGGCAGGAAAATGTATTCAGGGCAAGTGGCCCGCAGAACAAAGGCATCTTCACATCAATCAAAAAGAGATGCTAGCTGTACAAAATGCCCTTATAGCTTTCAAGGACCTGTTACATCCAGGACAACTACTACTAAAGACAGACAACACCACAGTTATGTGGTACATAAACAAGCAAGGGGACACTCACTCTTACCCCCTCTGCAGACAAGCCATGACCTTGTGGAACACAGCTATAAACTATCAAGTTCATCTACAAGCACAATTCCTGCCAGGAGAGAAAAACACACTGGCAGACGACTTAAGCAGAAATATCATGGATCCCCACAAATGGGAATTGAATCCTCAAATATTCAGAATGATAACAAAGAAATGGTGGAGCCCGGACATAGATCTGTTTGCCTCCCCAATGAACTGCCAGCTAAAGAAATTCTGCACAAGGAGTTACCATCCGCAAGCATGGAAAGTGGATGCCCTCTCATTCAGCTGGACAAACCTACAAGTATATGCTTTCACACCACTGCCTCTTCTTCCAAAGGTACTCATAAAAGCCAGGCAAGAAGAGACAAAAATGATCCCGATTGCACCAGACTGGCCACGCCAGCACTGGTTCCCAACCTTAAAAAACTTAGCACAAGGACCACCCTGGATTTTGCCTCATATACCACATCTGCTCTCTCAGCACAACAATCAGATACTCCACAGCCAGCTAAAGACACTAAACCTAGCTGCATGCAAGATTACCTAGCCACGCAAGCAATGCCTCTCTCCAAAGCAGTTATGGATGTCATTCTGGAGGCCAGAAGGCCTAGTACCAGGAAAGCCTACTCGGATAAATGGAAGAGATTCTGTGCCTGGAACCAGGCTCACAGCCTTGATCCTCTTGTCCCAAACATTCCTCAGATACTACAATATTTCACTGAGATGCTGGACAAAGGCCTCTCCTTTTCATCCATCAAGATTCATGCCTCTGCCATCTCTGAACATTACAACACGGATCCACCAATTTTCTCTAATCCTTTGCTAAAACAGTACCTCAGAGGGGCTAAAAACATAAGACCGCCCCGTAGGGCACCTACTCCAACTTGGGACCACAACTTTGTTTTGGAAAAATTAACTTTACCTCCTTTTGAACCAGCTAGCACAGCAGAATTAAAATACATCTCTTGGAAAACTACTCTGCTCCTGACAATAACTTCTGCACAAAGAGTTTCAGAATTACAGGCACTAATGGCAGTGGAACCTTTCCTCATTTTCCACCAGGACAGGGTGTCCTTAAGAACTAACCTTACTTTTATGCTTAAGGTGGTTTCAAGTGTGTCTCTAAGCCAAACCATTCACTTGCCAACTTTTTATCCAAAACCACAGAATAAAGGGGAAAGACTACTGCATTCATTGGACATTCACAGGTGGTTACTCTTCTACTTGGACAAAACCAAAGCTTTCAGAAAATCTGAGCAGTTATTGGTAGCAAATGCTGCAGCAGCACAGGGAAAAGCTATTTCAAAACAGACTATTTCCAAATGGATAGGACATTGCATACGTTTCTGCTATATGCACCACGGAAAACCTGTGCCTAACAGCATTAGATCTCACTCCACCAGGGCAACAGCCACTTCAACTGCCTACCTCAGAGGAGTATCTACCAAGGATATTTTGGAAGCAGCAACATGGAGTTCTGTGCATAACTTCACAAAGCATTACCATCTGCCTCTATACTCTAAATCCAGAGCTGGCTTCACCTCTGCAGTGCTGCAGGGCCTTATAGCCACCCCTAAAGCCTTATAGAACCAACCACCCTACCTCAGCTTTGGGATTCTACCCAAGTGTAATGACTACAGCAGTGTCACACGATGAACATAGTACAGTTTTGTACCTACCATAAATGTAGATGCTTGAGTGTAGACACTGCTGCAGTCCAGGTTACCCTACCTCCTTCCCCTCTTATTGGCTAGTACGTACCTAGTTCCTCTACCTTTCACTACCTATGGGGAGTATTTGCTGGTAGCTGAAAGTACGTTGTTTGCATTTCTTATGTATGTTTTATTAGCAATTTGAATTTCCTACCTACTTGGGGGCACCTGATATCTGGGGCAAGAAAAACTGAAGAAAATGGTGTCGGCTGCATCTTATATACCCCTGACGCACTGATGTCAGGGAGGAGGTGACAGCAACCGACACCGGACCAGGACTTTGGAACTCAGGCCAGCTGGGGAACCGCCTGATGACAGGATAACCCAAGTGTAATGACTGCAGCAGTGTCTACACTCGAACATCTACATTTATGGTAGGTACAAAACTGTACTTTCTATAGCGATGTGTCTGTATCACTTCCCTGAAGACAGGAGGTGGAACAGTCCATGTGCAGGATGATACTAGTCCTTTTATCAGTTTCACGACCCTACCATAACATCTGCAAGAGTAATGGTCCTGTAAGGACTGGGGGTTTGATCCTATGATTTTCCTGGCCTGGTTTACAACCTTTTCTAATGCTTTGCGATCTGTGTATGAGCAGTTTCTATACCAGACTGTGATGTTGCTAGTCAGTATGCTTTTGATCATGGCTCTGTAGAAGGTCATGAGGATGTGAGAGGGGAGGTTTGCTCTGCATAGTCTCTGGAGGAAGTGGAGATGTTGTTGGGTTCTCTTTACAAGGCTGGAGGTGTGTTTTGGCCCAGCTTAGGTCATCTGACATGTGCACCCCTAGGAATTTGGTGCTTTTTACTCTTTCCACTGCCGTATCACTGATGGTGATGGGTGTGTGGGACCCCTGCTTCCTCCTGAAGTCAACAATGATTTCTTTGTTTTGTCAACATTGAGTGCTAAGTTGTCGGTGCAACATCTGGTGATTTGGTTCACTTCCTCTCTGAATGTCCCCTCGTCGTCATTCCTGATGAGGCCCGTCATGGTGGTACCATCGGCAAACTTGATGATGGGATTTGTCAGATGTTATGCAGGGCAGTCATGGGTCATTACTGTGAAAAGACGTGGACTTAGTATGCAACCTCGTGGGACCCCTGTATTCAAGGTGATGAATCGTGAGTGGTTCTTGCCAACTCAAACAGTTTGAGGCCTTGGTCAGAAAGTCTAGGATCCAGTTGCAGAGTGTATTTTCTATGCCTAGTTGACTTACTTTAGACAACAGCTGCTGCAGTATTACAGTGCTGAAGGCGGAGTTGAAGTCTATGAACAGCATATGTACGTAGCAATTTCCATCTTCAAGATGGTTCACTGTGTGATGTAGTGCCAAGGATACAGCATCTGCAGTGGAGCGATTTGGTCTGTAAACAAACTGTAAAGGATCAAAAGATGCAGACAGACAAGATGATGTATGGTCTTTGACCATCCTTTCAAAGCATTCCATCACCACTGGTGTGAGTGTGATGAGTTGGTGCATTTGATGGGACATGTATGTAATGTAATGTAATATAACACTGATACTCTTCTTCAGCAGAGGATACAATACTAAAACAGAGGGTTGCATTGCTGGTGGGTTAATCCTTTGCCAGGCAGCAACATACTCCTCAACAAACCTTTTGCTATCAGACGCGGTATGAATTAATCTGAAGGGAGATGCCAAACCCTTTCGCATTGGGTCCACCTTGCCATCAAATGAAAATCCCCTCCTTAGAATGAGACCTATTAAATTTGTCAAAAGCACGTGTTACTTCATAACATTTTAAAGTTGATAGGATTTCTGCATTTTGGACATTTCAGGGCAAGTGAGATCCTAGAAGGGCAAAATTATTTTATGGACACCCGGGTTTAGGACAGGAGAAGATTTTGTGATACTAAGAACTGAAACTGGGTGAGGTTAAACCTCACCACATCCAATGTCTACAGCTCTCTGGGGGACTGTCAGGGTTTTTAGGGCTTCACACTTTGACCTTCTATTTCTGTATTGGATATTTTCATAAGTTGCTCCATATTTCTGGTAGTTTTTAGTTTGTAACCCATAGCCAGAAAGCTCTCCAAAGGTATCATTCATGAAAACCAAGATCTCTTGCTCCTGATCCAGGGATTCACTAAGATTTGTAGTACATTTGTTAGAGTCTTCTTCCTGAATGTAACTAACAAAAGGATACCAGGTGTTTCACTTCTAGACAACACGCACACACACACACACACACACACACACACACACACACACACACACACACACACACACACACACACACACACACTAGATCCTTTTTTATACACATTATATACCTCTGTAAATTTAGAGTTTCGTATCCAAAAAATTACAGCATTCAAAAACTAAGACAGTTGAATAGTAATTAGGAATACAACAGGTATCATAAGCCACGTAAGAGTAACCAAGCTGGGTGATTGGTGTTCTCCAGAAATTGCCTGAAAGAAACATAAACTAATCAGTTCTTGCAGGAAAAACAGAACTGAAACATGTTGCATTGAGTAAAGCTCTGAAAGTTAGACAAGAATAGAGGGTATCCACCTCAGGTTGTTTCCTGTGGTTGATAAATTATAATGAAGCATTGATCCCTGTGATAAAAATCATATAATAAGAAAATGTATGATTAATGTATGTTACTCCCAAGCTTGAAAATACTGTTAAAGCTTCATTACTATGGCAGGGAACAAACTGATCTACTGACAAAATGTACTACTACCAGATAAATCAATGACAAATGACTGTTCAACACCAGTTAACTAACTGTCTGCATATTCCTCTTTTGAAGTAAAATACTCTCAGTGCAAAAATAATTCTTTATAAAGTGCAGCACAGACATTAACAAATAACATTATTACTTTTAAATAAATACTATTCTGATGACAATTTTTTCCGTAGTAATTTGAAAAGTGTTAGCGATCTAGCAAATAGTTAAGCATAGTAGACATTGTAATGAATTTTGAATGAATGAATGAATATACTATGCCCTGTAGATCTAGGTTTTATTTACATAACTTCCAAATGTATACTAAATAAGTCACTTGAAAAATCAACTTCTGTCTGAACTGAAAAATAATTCTACTTAGAGTGAACCACTAAAGGACATTGTTACTTTTCTTGAGGCATAAAAAGTCAGCTGAGTAGATTTGTTTCCTTTGATTTTAAACCTTGTAAGGGGGACTTTGTTCCCACGCCTTCTTATCTTATGACATATGCCGAAGGGTGAAGAATGAAAAAAGTCAGAGGGACTGGTGATCAACTTGTCAAATTAACTGAGTTCTGAACTTTCTTGGTTCAAACTTTCTACTTTATCTACTGACAAACATTTGACGTGAGTAGGCAGAGTAATAAAAAAAAAAAGCTTAACCAGTAAATCAGTACACCTTATCAACTACACTGTATTTTACACATACAAATCTTTGGTAGAAGCTGACCAGTGAAACAAAAGAATGAAAAGTCGGGGAAGAAAAAACTCCGCTTCCTGTGTTCAGAGTACAAAAAACGGTGTCATGGATCATGTGACTCATGGAATATTAGACTAAACACAGAAGACACTAGCTAGGAACACCCTGAAGTCTGCATTTCTGATTACCGCCATTTCAAGAATGAGGGCTACACCATGGCAGACAATACACAGCTCATCGAGGCACGATACAAATATTGGTTTCAAGAATACTATATTCCTATAGACAGCTTACTTTCTGCTTTCTAATTGGAATCTCCCGCATAAGCTTGATGCATGTACTTACGTAGCTGGAAGGAGATCTTCTTGTTTACGCTGCCCAGAGAGTTTGAAGCGGTGCAGGAGACTCCTGCAGCAGCTAGTTCCTGTGTGACTTGCAGAGAAAGGTGCCCAGCGCTGGTGTGATGATTTACATTTTTTTGTGTCTGAAATGAGATATGACACTCTGTTTGCAGAATGATACTAAGATAATGCAAAATTAGTTGGACATACTTCAAAACAAAGGTTATTAAAAAATTTGAGACACGACTGTTGGCAGAGTGGGGGCTACTAGATTTATGGCTGCAGCCCATTTAGTTTGCTAATGGTCATCATGACCTTACTGGCTAAAGTAACACTCTCTAAGCTTGATGAAAATTGTTTGCATTCTTACATCACAGTGCAAGGGTCTTATAAACAATGATACATGACAGGTTACAGGTGAGTTGTGCAACTGTTGCTACCCTAACCTTACAAGATTTTAAAACCCTGCAGTTATTACAAATTATTTTGTTCTGTAAAAATATCACCAGAGGATACATACTTCCCTAACAAATTCCCTTGCCTTCTTTCTTCTATGGTCCAATGATTCCTGCATCATTATCACAGCAGATCATCTTCAACATCTTCTTTTGTTTATGAGTTAATTGTTCAAAACACTGTTTTCAAATACAGGTCCTATGACATGACATCTCTGACAGTATTGTTTTCTCAAATTAAACAGCATCTGCGGGCAAATATGACTAACCACTTTTTCTAGAAAAGCCTTTTTTGTTGTTGTTCGGCTTTTCCCGGTTAGGGGTCGCCACAGCGGAATTCCGGTCCGCTAATGATTGGCAGCAGATTTTTACGTGCCGAGTTGCCAGCTTTGATGCACAACCTTCAACGAAGGTACGCCCATTCACGCATGTCTCCACACAGAAGATGCTCTAGCTGAGAGAAAAGCCTAGTTTTAACAAATCATAAAAATGACTGTGAAGTCATACAGACAAATAAAACCGGCCAAAACATTGTGAAATAAAAAAAAATTTGCAATAGAGCAGATACAGCAAAATAAGTAAATACATAGATACATAGACAAGCAAGCACAAACAGATGCACAAAAATATTCCCAGCTCTGGATAACTTAAAAAGTAAAGATACTATTAAAACAGCAAGTACTTCCATACATTCTATACACTGTGGCTTTAATTATTTCAGCAATTATATGTGCATAAAGAATTGAGACATGCAGTGAAAATACTGTTGTACAATGAGAAAGGTAATAAGGCTTATCTGCCTGTACCTACATAGGTTTTGCCATGGTCACCAGTATCTTCTAACATCCCAAAAATATGTCTCAATAGGTGAACTACTAAGGACTTTCATGTGCGTGTGTGTGTGTGTGTGTGTGTATATACACATGCATGCATGTATGCGCATGAGCATGCATCCAGTATGAGACGGACTGCCATCCTATCCAGGACTGGGTCTCTGCTTTAAATCTGTTGAATGACAGGATAGCCTCTGGCTTCCCCAAAACTTTAAACAGGCAAAATGATATTGGAAAACGAATGAATTAACAAAATGAATATTTTACTAATATGTATAAGTTTACCAAACCGTTTAGGAAAATTATTTAAACATTGGCTGGTGGATATCATTCAAGAAGAACAAACCAAATTAAGAATTGTTGATGATACATACTTTCACAGTAGATTTGATAAGGATCTGGGTAAGATATGGGAGAAATGGCTCCTGAGGGTACTCATATCAGTGTGGAGAGAAAGGCAGATCCCAGATGACTGGAGAATAAAGATACTAGTGCCAGTGTTCAAGAACGAAAGGAATATTCACAACTATGGCAGTACAGAGGTATCAAACTCCTATCACATTGCATGAAAATTCTGGAGAGGGTGACTGATAAATGAATATGCAGAAGTTCTGGAGAGGGTGACTGATAAATGAACATGCAGAGTAGCAGAAAATAAGATAGTAGATGAGCAGTTTCGATCAGGATGCAGAAAGTACAGTTGTGTACACTTACCATAAATGTAGATGTTCGAGTGTATTCACTGTTGCAGTCATCACATTTGGGTTATCTGCCTGAAGGTAGACCTCAGCCGGCCTGAATACCAGAGTCTTGGATTCCTGCATCAGATGCTGTCTCTTCTTCCATGATGTCAGGTCGACAGGGGTATAAAACATGCAGCCAACGCCATTACATCAGTTTTTCCTGACCCAGATGTCAGGTGCCCCCACAAAGGGAAGCAATTATATGTTATGATACACTTCCATCAAAAAGCAAATACACCAGAAAGGTTAAATACACCAAACAAGAAGGAAAGGTAGAGCCAAGAGAAGTTAGGGGGGTGGAGGGAGGGTAACCAGGACTGCAACAGTGAATACACTCGAACATCTACATTTATGGTAAGTGTACACAACTGTACTATGTTCTTCATGTTTCACTGTTGCAGTCATCATATTTGGGTTGATTCCTAAAGCTAAGGAAGGGAGGAGGAAGTTAGAGAGCATTAGGACCAGCTATTAAGCCCTCCAAGACTGCAGTGGCAAAACCAGCTCTGGATTTTGAAAAAAATAGGCATGTGGTAATGCTTGGTGAAGGTATATACGGAGCTCCAGGTAGCAGCTTCTTGGATGTCCCTGGTAGGGACTCCTCTGAAAAAAGCTGTAGAGGTAGATGCAGACCTGGTGGAATGTGATCTTATCCCCTGTGGGGTAGGTTTTCCATGGTGCTTGCAGCAGAAATGAATGCAATGGGCTATCCATTTAGAAATGGTTGGCTTTGAAATGGCCTTCCCCTCTGTCCCTGCAGCAAAGCCAACTAGCAGCTGTTCAGATTTTCTGAGATGCTTAGTCCTGTCCAAATAAAATCTAAGTTGTCTGTGCACGTCCATAGAGTGCAGTATTCATTCTCCTTTGTTTTGTGGATTAGGGAAAAAAGTAGGCAAATGAATGGACTGATTTAGGGCCACAGTAGACACCACCTTGGGCATAAAGGAAGGATTGGTCTTGAGGGAAACCCTGTCTGTATGGAAGATAATGAAGCGTTCCACTGCCATGAGGGCCTGTAATTCAGACACTCTTCTTGCTGAAGTGATGGCTAGAAGGAAGGCTGTTTTCCAAGAAAGGAATTTCAACTCTGCAGTTGCAGCTGACTCAAATGGAGGGAGAGTGAGCTTTTCCAATACAAAGTTAAGGTCCCAGGCTGGAGTAGGGGCTCTCCTGGGGGGGGGTTCTTAAATTTTTGGCCCCTCTAAGGAATTGCTTTAGCAGGGGGTGAGAGAAGAGGGGTGGCTCAGTATTATAATGTGCTGAAATGGCAGAGGCATGAATTCTACTTGACGAGAAGGTTAGGCCCTTGTGGAGCACTTCTGTTAAGTACTGAAGAATATGAGGTAAGCTGGGCACCGTTGTGCCCATCCCCGTGGGTCTGGCTCCAGGAACAGTACCTTTTCCACTTTTCAGCATAGGATTTTCTAGTACTAGGCCTCCTTGCCTCCAGAATGACATCTAGCACCTGCTTACTGAGGGATGCTACTGGAGAGCTCAAGTAATTAGCCAGGCTGCAAGATTCAGGGTTTGAAGCTGAGGGTGCAGAATCTGGCCCACCTGCTGGGACAGCAGGGAGGGGGTCTGAGGCAGGTGCTATGGTTCCAGCAATGTCATACTGCGCAAGAGGGGGTACCAGTGCTGGCGAGGCCAGTCTGGTGCAATCACTATTGTCCTTGGCTTGTCCTGTTTGATCTTTTGTAGAACCTTCGAGAGGAGAGGCAGAGGGGGAAAGACATAAACTGAGAGGCTTTTCCAGGTAAAGGACAGGGCATCCACTTTCCAAGCTTGACTGTGGGAAGTCCTTGTGCAGAATTTGTCCAACTGGTAGTTCTGAGGGGAGGCAAATAAGTCTATTTCTGGAGTCCCCCATTTGTTCCTCAAGAGGTTGAATATTTTTCCATTTGTGTGGGTCCATGAGATTTCTGCTTAGGTCGTCTGCCAGTGAGTTTAGCTTGCCTGGCAGGAATTGCACTTGTAGGTGCACTTGGTAGCTCAAGGCTGTGTTACACAGAGCCATGGCTAGTCTGAAGACAGGGTACAAGTGGGTTACACCCTGCTTATTTATGTACCACATAACAGTGGTGTTGTCTGTCTTTACCAATAATTGTCCTGGAATAATGTGGTCCTTGAAGGCTGTCAGGGAATTTTGTACAGCTAGCAGTTCTTTTTGGTTGATATGCAGGCGCATCTGACTCAGGTTCCGTTTGCCCTGAATGCACTGCCCTGCCAAGTGAGCCCCCCATGCATAGGCTGATGTGTCTGTTGTTAGGGTTTGGGTGGCAGGGGGCAAAGTGAAAGGGAGCCCCTTGTTGTGGTAGCAGGCCTCTGCCCACCAACGGAACTCTGTCTTTATACAAGGACTAATAGGAATCATTGATTCCAGGTCCTGAGAATGTTGACACCATAGGCATTTTAGATACCATTGTAGTTTCCTCATATGCAGTCTTGCATATGGAATTAGTAGAACACAAGAGCCCATGAACTCCAGGGCTTGCAGAATTTTCCTTGCAGATAGCTGGGTCTTTGTGGCCAGTAGTTTGAAGTAGGTTGTCAAATAAAATTGTTTCTCTGGAGTGAGGAAAGCCATCTGGGAAGTTGTGTTCAAGCTTGCTCCCAGGAATACAATCTGTTGGCAGGGTACTAGGTGAGATTTCTTTTCGGTTATGGTGTACCCCAGTGAGGTTAGAAGTTTCTTTATGAATGCCAGATGTTTTAATAGCAAGTCCTGGCTTTCTGCCTGAATCAGACAATCATCCAAGTATGGGTATATTTGAATATTTCTCTGCCTGCAAAATGCAATGGCTGGAGCTAGACACTTTGTGAATACCCTGGGTGCAGTAGATAAGCCAAAGGGAAGTGCAGAGAACTGATAGTGCATGGAGCCTGCACTGAAGGGTAAGTATTTCCTGCAAGATTCCCTTATTGGAATGTGCAGGTAAACCTCCTTTAAGTCTAAGGTTGCCAACCAGGCATCTTTGCCTAGCATAGGAAGCAGCTGTTGAAGTGTTAGCATTTTGAATTTTGGGATTACCAAAAAGGTGTTTAGACTAGAAAGGTCCAGGATAGGATGCCAGGAGCTGTCTTTTCTAGGTACCAGGAAAAGTCTTGAATAAAAACCATGTCCCCTTTGTTCTGCTGGGACAGGGTGAATAGCCCTGATACATAGAAGAGAGAGAACCTGCTGTTGGGCCTCTGCCCACTGATATGGGGGTAGGTCTGGCCAACCATTTGGGGTTGGTAGGGTGTGGAGGTGGAATCTGTATCCTTGGGAAACTATATTCAAAACTCATTTGTCCTGGGTAATGAGTTCCCATTTTTTTGCATGCAGGGCGAGTTTTCCTCATAAGGGGGGAAGCAGTTGAGCAGGGCTTGGAAGGGTTAAGGTTAAGTCACTGTGCCATTTTTCCGTAGGGGGGTGGCTTTCTACTCCCTGCTTTGGAAGTGAGAGCCCCCCACTGCTTTGGTTTGTGCGTAGCCTGAGACTGTAACCTAGGTGGTCTGCTGTTCCTGGGTTTGGACTGAAAAAGCCTGGAAGAGACTGGAAAGGACCAATACTTTAAAGGCCAATGCCTACTAAATCTGGGAGACTGTACTTTTAGGAAATCTTTAACAGTTTGCATAGAATTAGCTTTTTCCTCCATCTTTTTGAGGACTTCTTCTGCTTTGTTGCCAAACAGGCGGTCTTGGTTTAAGGGAGCATCCAGTAATTTAGCTTTAACATGATCTGGCAAGTTTTGCTCCTTAAGCCATGCATGCCTTCTAAGTATCCAGTGACAACAGCCCTGCAAGATGCTTCTAAAGAGTCAAAACCACATTGCAAAGTATGTTTACCAACTTGTTCTGCAGAATGCATTAAATCCTGTAATTCTTTGTGTTCAGCACAGTCAGGAATCAACATAATTTTCTGTTTAAGTAGTCCCATAATATGCTGCTGGTACTTTAACATATGAAACTGGGAATTTAAAGCCCTAATGGCCAAAGTAGCAGAAGTGTATACCTTCTTACTCCATCTGTCCAAGGCTCTAGAATCTTTATAAGAAGGGGTAGGATTTTTGGCAGCAGTAGCCTTAATGCCTTTTGGTCCTTGAGAAATGGTCTCTGGATCCGCAGTAGGATTCTTGAAGAGGAACTTGTGAGAGTCAGGTACTCTGTAATACCTGTCAGCTTTTCTGGGAGCTGGAGGTAAAGTGTCTGGGGAAAGGCTAGATTCCAAAAAAGCATCATCTACAATGTCCAGAACAGGAGGGATAGCTAAAGGCCTGTGTTGAGAAAGGAGTAAGAATTCCCTAAGCCTCTTTTTGGAGTCAGAGTAATCCTGTCTTTCCCAGTGGAAATGCTCCCTAAGAGTGTGCAAGGTTTCACCAAAAGAAAAATCTTCTGGAGGGGAAGCAGAGGGAATGGAATCCTCTGTATCAGAATCCTCATAGGTAGATAAGGGCAAATCCTGGTAATCAGAAGAAACAGAAATATCAGATTCCTGATCAGAAGAATCAGAAGGAAAATCAGTTCTAGGTCTCTTACAGGGGGAAGGCTGGCTTTCCCTAATTAAAGTAATAAGGTCTTCAGCCATTCTAAGCATTTGTTTTTTAGGCATATGGGCCTGAGCATGTGGTTTGGACGTCTGTTTTCTAGGCGTGGTGTGAGTTTTAGGCCTGAATGAAGAAGATGGCGTTGGTTTAAAATGCAAGTCTGTAGGCCTGAATACACCCTCAGAAGCCGGTGCCTGCACAGCGGCTCATCCACAGGTTCCATAGCCGAAGAAGCATCTTGTGGCATACCGGACTCCGAATGGGTCTCAGTAGATCTAAAGTAGCGGGTATCAGGGGCTGCGAAAGCGCCTCACTGAGTACTGGCGGTCTGGCAACTAGCTTAATGAAAGCATCGTCGGCAATTTTGGACCTATGCGGTCTGTCTCTGTCTTTATCCTTATGTTTTTACGGAAGATCAGTAGTTGGGTGGCTTAACAAAGCCATTTCGGTTTACGGATACCCAGTACCAAAATAATTTGCTGCAAAGATACCCCTACGACGAATAGTTTGGGGGTTGAACAAGGCACAAAACCGACAAGAGATGGACATTGTGGTCTGGGCCTAAGCAAGAAATGCAGTACGAATGAAAATCTTTATGAGATATTTTCTTTCCATAGATAAGACAATTGTATTGTTAACTTTTACTGAAATTGGTTAGAGCAAGAAAAAAGGAT
This sequence comes from Protopterus annectens, assembly GCF_019279795.1. Taxonomy (NCBI): domain Eukaryota; kingdom Metazoa; phylum Chordata; order Ceratodontiformes; family Protopteridae; genus Protopterus; species Protopterus annectens. The sequence continues at coordinate 1,447,094,147 of NC_056741.1, read as the reverse complement.
CCCCAACGGGGTACTTAGCTTTTTTGAAGACTTTGATTTTGAAACTCGAAAATGAAAATTTCAGGAGTAGGCTGACCGGCACTTGCGAACTGCTTCTGCTTCAGGCACCGCACAGCAAGAAAGACTGATGTAATGGTGTCGACTGCATGTTTTATACCCCTGACAACCTGACGTCATGGAAGGAGAGACAGCATCTGATGCAGGAATCCAAGGCCGGCTGAGGGACTACCTGCAGGCAGATACCAAAATGTGATGACTGCAACAGTGGAACATGAAGAACATCTGATCCAATGTTGCAGTGTGGCAGACAGTTGAAAAGCTACAGATGAGAAGAGTCCAAGTGGGCATTCCTAGACTTGCAGAAAGCATATGACAAAGTCTGATGCAAATTTAATGGAACGGAATGTTTCCATAACCTACAGCCAAGAATACTAATAAGAATAAAATGTACTAACAGAATGTGCAGCACATTAAGTACAAACAGGCTTGGGAACCAAGGTTAAAGAGGCAGGTAGACATTTATAGAGTTTGGGTATTTTAAGGAGATACTTCAGACACAGTGATCAGTTAGTTAGTTTGGACTGTTATGCAGCAAATTATTGCACTGAAGTCCTCAGAGGTTTGATACAGACACTCGAGAGTGTCTGCAGAAGTCAGGTCAAATATCCAGCATTCTAGAACATTAATTATATTATTCAGGAGGAAAGGAATAATTCTGAGTACAATGAGTGCTGTGGACATTATAATTTAGTCTGTTTCAGTATATCAGCACTAGTAATTGAGACAGTAAGATTTAACATTCTGAGTACAGAATTTATGGACAGTATAATGAGTGCAAAAGCTAGAGGCCATGGTGGTGCAGCGGTTAGCGTTGTCACCTCACAGCAAGAGGTTCTCCAGTTTGATTCTCGGCTGGAGAACCTTCTGTGTGGAGTCTGCATATCCTTCCCACAGCTGAGTGAATTTAAAGATATGCAGGTAGGTGCGTGCGTGTGTGGGTGTGCTTTCTTTGAAGGTTGGGTGCTGGGTTGGAAACTTGACATTGTAAAATTTCACTGCCAATCATTAGCAGACCAGAGTTCCGCTGTGGCGACCCCTATCCAGGAAAAGATGAAAGACAGTTTAGAATGTGTGGAAAGGCTATGGACATTATAATTTAGTCTACTTCAGTTTATCAGCACTGTTATTGGAGACAGTAATATTTGATTTGGATATTGTTGATATCAGCCTCCACAATATATAAAAAGCATTCTTAACTGAACTACAGTATATGCAGACTTTTATTCTGAAAGGTACAAAAAAATTTGCGACATAAAGGAAAGACTGGCACCTGTTCAGAGTTCTGGGTAATTAACAGATGAAGACTTTCATTCCATCCTCATTCTGTTTCTTCCAGTTATTTCCAGTTCATTCCAGTATTCTATAGTTCTTACAGTGTACAAGAAATGTCAGGTAGAACTAAAAACAAATAGTAGAAGCCAACTTCAAGTATGAAGGCAACATAAAACTCCCCTGTAATAGAATTCATAGGAAGACTCCATAAAGTTCTAGAAGGACTGTTCACATTGTCAAAATGGCCAATGATAAATGGCATTTCAGTATGTGGAAGTAAAACAAATCTCACATTGCCTGGCAAAATACTGTTTTGAGAACTCTATCACCAAGAAGAAGAAGAAGAAGAGGAAGCTACTAAAACCTAGATGACAAGAAAATAAACTTCAAAGAGCAAAAGTGCTTTATGCAAAAGGACAAGTAAAGTGTCTTATCGGATAAGGGGATTCATACAGTCTAGAGACCTAAAGCAAATGCTAGTTTTTAATTCTGTAGTACAAAGCCTTCTTAAACATGCATGCTCATTTAAAAAAAAACATATAAACAACCACCAGAGCCTTTGTAAGCCTAGCCATGCAACCCAGCCCTGAATAATATCCAAACCCTTACTAAATGTCACCACATTTTTATGTTACTGGCCATAATACAACTATTTCTTCACAATCTCTTATTACCTATTGTCTAACCCCTTCACTATTATCTCTCCCTTTCATTTGGGCCTCCTCAATACTCCTTCATAACATGTAACCATATTTATCCTATAATTACTTCACTGTCTCCTACTCAATATCTATTTACAGTTGATTCCACTTGAAAGTAACTAGGCTCTAATAAGCTTGATATCTAATATTTTCCTGTATTCTTTTAATTGTCATGTTTTCATTAACTGCCATATCATGACTATTCTATGTATGTTCATTTACTGTTTTATGTCTGCACAGTTATTATTTTTTGATTAACCGTCATACCTTTACTATTACTTTTTTACCACGTGACCCAACTGAATTCCTCTCCATCCAGCTGCTTCATTCTACAGTAAGTGTAGTGAGCACATAGTATGTCTGATAATTGTTGCTGCAAAAGTTAACATAATCACACTACCAAAGGAACTTTTTGCAGCTGAATTTCACCTCCAGTTGCAAAAGTACAAACAAAACAATACCTTCAGTTAAAATCTGTGTAAGGCAGTTCCCAAGAATCAAACTAAACTTAATTGTTTTCCTCACTTCTGCATCAGTGTGTTCTGTACTGTAGTGTGAATCTTCTGGAGGGACACCCCAACCCCACAGGCATTTTACTGCTGAAGGTGAAGCTAAATTAACACTTTAACAAATTTTAATCTAACAGTGTAAAAATTCCCTGGAAAGGCAATAAAAGCCCATAATAATAAAATTAATTGCTGTGGCTCATATCAAATATTTAGAGTTCAAAGACCTTGTGTTTATATCCATAAACAGTCTACGTCAGTGATTGTTTTTGGTATAAACCATCTGTGTGGGGGTTTAACTGCATTCCATTGAAATACCTGATTGGCCCTCCCCACATCTCAGTTGTTTCCCCAGTTACTACAGAATAATTTCAAATCAAAGTCACTGCAATAGTGCCTGTTCCAATTAATTTAGATGTTTGTTAACAGCAGTCTAGCAACTTGTGTTACTTACTATCTGTAAAATTATCAGAATTTGTCTTATCTCTTCTTGCTGCCGTTTTACAAATTGTTTCTCTGGTACTTAGTCCACCATGGGCTGGCCTGCTCCATTCAGCCCTCTCTATCCTCAGGCTTCAGCCTGCTGTCCTACCCTACCCCCAATTTCTGCCCACCCCTAATACAGCTACACCTCACTTACTCTGCCTGTTCTACTTATCCTCCTATCCTGTACCTAATTGCACTGTCCAATCACAACTTGTTCTCTTTATATTATCTCCTCCCATTTCTGTTCTAAATGCCTTCTCAAATCTCACACTGTTCCCTCTCCATCAATACCTACCTATTCTCCATACTATTATCACTGCGCATTACCTCACCTCAACATACTGCAAGACTTTTACAGCACTAACCATGCTCTTTCCCTCCTGTAACACCTTATTCATCCTCCTCCTCTCATTCCTAACATCCTCAACACTAGTAATAATAAATAAGCACACCTAAGCCATTAGTTCATCCTCACCTATCGACCATCTTCCTGCTCGCTACTCAAAAATCTCTTCAAGCTTATTTCCCATAACTCCATTCCACTGTTGTAAGCCCAAAATACTAAAAAAGCCAGTCCCAATGCCACAGTAATGGTTCTATCCATCTCTGCTAAAAATTCCATAATAAACAAATCATCTTTTTCAACCACACATCAGTGTGGTGACATCCACCTCAACCCTGATTCCAGTCAAAACCACAAACTGTAGAATACACCCTAAACATTTAAAAATAGTCACACTAAATATTAGAAGCATATGCAACAAAATCACAGATTTTCATGCCTGGATGACCCAACACAACCCAGACATCCTAGCCACAACAGAGATATGGCTAAACCCTGAAATACTACTCCCTGGTTATAATATTATTAGTCTCAATATAATACATAAAAAGCAGGTGGTATAGCTATAATCCTCCCAAATATGCTCACAGTAACTCCCTATACAGGAACAATCCCAAATTTTGGAAAAGCAGAAATCCAAATCTCATTCCTCCAACTTAATAGAGCCAAGAGCATATGCACTGCTGTGCTATATATCCCCCCTTGGACAGAACATTCCAATACATGAAAACATGCTATCCTGGATAGCATGTACAATCACAAATTAAGTTATCCTCATGGGTGATGTAAACAATGACTGGCAGTCTTTATCCACAAATTTAGTGATCAACAGCATGGGTGATGTAAACAATGACTGGCAGTCTTTATCCACAAATTTAGTGATCAACAGCATGGACCTTTTTTGGATTCATTCAATTTATTAATACACCAACAAGTATGGCAAAAATAATTCCCAGTATTCCATCCTGGATTGGATTCTGGTTACCAACCCTTCAAATTTTACCTCCTCAGGTACCTTCCCTGATAAACTACATGACCACCTGCCAGCTTATTCCCACAGCAGTATTACACAACTAACAAAGGAATATAAGCTCAAAACTACCTGTAATCTCTCCAACCTCTCCAAGGAGCCTTTCACTGAAGCTCAGATAGCAGCTAACTGGTCCATCCTAAAACACTCCCCTTAAACAATGCAGTTGAATACTTCAATGCAGCATTTCTAAATATTCTTAGCATCTTAACCCCACAGTATATCAAAATAAATAAAAACAGCAATACCACATGACTCACCAACCAATGCAAACTACTTATGAAAGACAGACAAAGCATGGATTAACTGGCAAAAGAATAAAATTGACAAAAATTGGCAACTATTCAGACAGCTATGAAATCAAGTCAAGAAACAAGTTAACAGAGATAAAAAGTCTTATTATATTCTGCTACAAGATAGTCATAAAAACAACCCTAAATAATTCTGGTCCTCCACATCCTGTTTCATCAGCTCAGGTTCAAAAAATAATCCTAATCCATATCCATATCCAGACATTCTCCCCTCTTTAAATAGCTAGCTATTTCAATATATACTTTATAAAATACATAGCAAACTTAACCTCAAACTCACCGAATACACCCCATTCTACACAGTCAACTTCTCCTACCTTAGACCCTAGCACATTTCCTTCACAAAACTCACCTATCTGCCACCTCTCCAATACATATACAGTCAACTCCACCCACTTTATCTTTCATCCAGTTTCAATAACTGTTATAAAAAAGCTTTTACATAAACTAAAACCTAGTTTTCCTCCTCAGCCGATAACCCCCCCCCCCGAATACCTAAATCTAACTGCAGATGCAATAGCATACCCAATCAGCATTCTTATTAATAGATCAATAACAGAATCCTGTGTCTCTAACTTTTGAAAAATGGCACATATTACCCCCTTACATAAAGGCGGTAATTCCAGACATTACACATTTCCTTCCCATAGCCATTCTGTCTCCCCTCTATAAAATCCTTTCAAAGATGTATACAACAACACTTTCTTCACTATCTCTTACAAAATAAGCTAATCACCAGTACACAACATGCACTTCAGCCAGACCACAACATCTCTACTGCATTACTATCATTTAAAGACACTGTCAATAAAGCTTGCAACTGTAATAAACTTGTATCAGCAGTATTTCTAAATCTATGAAAAGCCTTTGACATGGTCTCGCACAGTAAACTCCTTAATCAACTTTCCACCCTGAATCTAGCATCTCCATACATTCAATGGATCTCTAGCTACCTTCCCAACAGGCAGCAAGCTGTAAAATGGCATGGATCCAGCTCCGCAAATCTTCCCTCTTCCAGGGGAGTCCCACAAGGATCCATCCTTGGCCCTCTACTAGTCAATACTTTTATCAATAAGCTCCATTCATCTTCTTGTGAAGGCACCTTGATTCAATATGCAGATGACTCAATCATCATCTGCTCTTCAAACATCTTAACTTACCTCCATGAAATCACTCAACAAGCTGTCATCTCCATAGAAACCTAGCTTACAACAGCACAACTCCTACTCAACCCCCCCCCAAAAAACAGACTCCTCTTAGTTACCCACAAAACTTACACCCCTAACAAACATCTTTCAAAATCTTTTCAGCAAATGGCACTGAAATTGAATTAGTCCACTATACCAAACTATTAGGAGTCATAATAGATGAGAATCTTAAATTTTACGTCCTCATCCAGAGTAACGTCAAGAAAACCCATCAAAAGCTAGGCATGCTACACAGAAAGAAACATTTTCTGAGCACACCCAAAAAGTACTCCAGCCAAAACCTACCTTCTGCCCTCCCTACTCCATGCAGCACCAATTCTAACCAATTTACAATCCTCCATAAAAAAAAAACTTGAAAGCTGCTACAACAAAATTGACAAGTTTGCTACTAATTCATCTTCCTTTACCCATCACTGTAAACCTTTGCATACCCTTAGCTGACTGGAACTCCCCCCCACACACCTCTCCTACATTCATCTTATAACAATACATAAAATCATACACAAACCATTAGCCTGCCCAGCTCTTACCCCTTTAAACAACATATATTTTCCAAAAAGAACTCTTAGATCAGTAGACAGACAACTTCTCACCATAAATAAACCAAATAAATCCCCTGGTCAAAGCCTATACTCGTACTCAGTACAAAAAATGGAACTCCTTACCTCTAACCACATTAACTATTTCTAACCTACCCATCTTTAAATGCTCCCTAGAAGTAAACCTTACAAAATCTTGGACTTGCTCCTGTGTCTATCCTGGCTGAACTTACTCGCTAAATGTTTACTCACCCCCTTTTAACCTTGATTGCACTTCAAAACCCTCTCTAGCCTCCTACTCCACTCTTTTTTTTTACCCACTACTTTACCTTATTCACTTCATCACTGCAGACCTTCTACCTCTCTCTCCTTCCTCCCTACTCACTTAAGCTACCGTTCTTCTTATAATCTCCTTCTCTCAATCCTTCTTCTTCTATAACAATAATATGAGCACCTCTCTTATACCAAGACTTCACTCAATTTCACCTCACTGTCTCTAGTTGTGTAATCTCTAATATCTCTAAATATCATATTAGAATTGTCTCAGGCTCATTTATCACATACTGAGCTATGTTAACAAATTATATGACTACTGAGTTTTTCCTCACATATTTTCTCCAACTCATGTAATTTTTTTTATTGCAATCTGCTATGAAACATGTGTTTTATGTTTTTATCATTACATTTATTAATTTTTATGTTTTGTAGTGTAACATGATACTCTGTGATTTAAAATATTTGTACTTGATGTTTTGTAATGTAACATGAAACTTTGTGATTTAAAATATCTGTACTTGATTTTTGAAAGATTGTGATTGTGGAGCTTTTCTACCTGGGCCTTCACTGATAATGGGCACTTTCTGGCCCATTCGGGCATTCCCAGTAAAGAAATGTCAAATAAATAAATAAATCAAACAAATAAATTAACTTTCTATGTATGCACATTTATTACTTAAAACATATTACATCCACTTAAGTTTTGGATTTCGGAGCATCTTAGTGATATTAGATGTGGAAAATTGTCAAATGCTTTGTATAAATATACTCTGAAACATAAAATGGTCAGGTTCCAGTTTACTGTTTTTGACAAAATTACATTGAACAGAAATAAGGGAGATTGGCACACTACTTTAGATACTAAGGAAAAGGGTTGGATCATTAAGTTGTGGGGATTATTTTCACCAGGTCTTAATGAATGTTTGTAATTGGCCAATCAGATGGAAGCATTGTCTATTTAATTTCTATTGGATATGGTGGTTGTTATGCACTGATGAAGGGTGAATAGCTGAAACCGGTATGCAGGAATAAATTTCTGAAAAGAAATACTCTTTGGAATTTGTGTTTTTTGATTACTGAAGACTATGTGCTGGCTGTTGTTGCTGTTTTTCTAGTATTGTTGGGGCCCGTTGAGGTTGTGTTTTTGGCTTTAGCAAGTGCCACCAGGATCTGCTAGTGTGTATGTGGAGGGCTTATGCTAGTAGGTATTTTGCAGTGGGAGGCAGGGGGAGTTGGGGGGTGAAGTTTGAGCTGACTTTCTCAGAAAGCAGATTCAGTATGTCACTCTGCTCAGAGAAGGTGGCACCATTGACTATTACTTTAGTACACCGCTGTGTGCTGCCTTTGAGGTTATGGACAGAGCCATAGAAGGCCTTGTGGTTGCCTATAGCCCGTGAGGCTATCTTTACCTTGTAACTGGCCTTGTTTGACTTAATTAGACCTCTGAGTTTCCTGATTAGTTTAATTAGAGAGCTCTTATTATGGGAATTGTGCTTCCAGATTTTAGTCATTACTGTTTTCCTTTTGTTATATATCCTATTAAGGTTATGTTGTGTGGTTTTTGTTTTTTTTTTTTTTTGCACTTACTTCTAGTGGGTACAGCAGCCTCTATACAGCCATTTACATCACTGTATAGGGTCTCTGTGAAAAACACATTGAATTCAGGGTTAGTATGGTGCATTGAATTTTAACAAACTATTGCTTAATAGGATGTAGTTTGTTTTGGAATAGTTCCTAACTGTTACAGGGTTTGCTGGGGTTACCAATGCGATTTTTACTTTGGAGGAGACAGCTCTGTGGTCTGAACTCACCACTGAGGAAGTGGCACTGGGGGGGTAAGTACCAGGTCCAGAATGTTTGAACCTCTGGTGGGTGTACACACTAATATGGTCAAGGGTATCTGTGTTAATGTTGTGTCTTTCATCTTTTCCCGGTTAGGGGTCGCCACAGTGGAACTCCGGTCTGCTAATGATTGGTAGTTGAGTTTTACGTGCCAAGTTACCAGCCCTGATACACAACCTTCAATGAAGGTATGCCCATTCACGCATGTCTCCACACAGAAGGCACTCTAGCTGAGAATCGAACCGGACAGCATCTTACTGTGAGGCAACAATGCTACCGCAGCACCACCACTGCAGGTCAAAGGTATCTGTGTTAATAAAGACCAGAAATTGTTTTGTCTGTGAGTTTGCAGAAGTGTAAGTTACCCATTCTATTGAGGAGTAATTATACTCTCCCATGAGTAGGGTATTTGGTTTAATGGTCAGTGTCTCCAGTAGGTCTAGGTATGAATTGTGGTTTTCCTGGGACACAGATTGTGACCTATAGCTTGCTAGGATATGGTATGGGACTTTGTCTGTGGTGATTTGCACATTTTCAGGTGGATGGGAGATAGAAGGTTCACCCCGGGATCGCTCCAGTGGCTTTACTCGACAGAGGCACTGGGAGCTAAGGTCAGGTGACATGATGCCAGGGTAATCCTATGGGCTAGGCTTGTAAAGGCCCCAGGGCCATTAGCCTAGTAAACACCTATGAACCTATAAACTCCAGAGCATCATCCTGTTTAACCAAGCGAGAAGTGCACTTGTCACTAATGTAGATATAGACTCCTCCATCTTTTGTCCCTGTCTGTGCAGCCTATGGTCTAAATGTGTGGAAGGCACTCAAGCCTTGTACTGTTGGAGCATTTTTTTGTGGATTTAAACCATGTTTTGTTAATGGCACAGATGTCTGTATTCTCCCAAGTGAAGAGAGCTTGTAGGGCATGGAGTTTCTTGTTAAGGCTTCCAGCATTGAGCAATAATATCTTTAGGTTTCTTTGGGTTTTATTTGCTATGTCAGTAGGTTTGTCAATTTGGCATTGCCTAAAAAGGCTCTAAGGGGGTGGATAAAGTTTTAGCCAATATTCAGAAGCCTACAGGGAACAGGTGCAAACCATCCTTTGCAAAGCAACATGGTTTGTTATCCATGTCCTCCCATGCTGACAAGTATTAAATACCCCTTGAAAGACACCAGAAACAAAGCCAATTACTAAAGTCAATCATCTTTTGTTTGTACTATGTCATCACTCTTGGTGAAGGTAGAATGCTGCTCAACACAGGGCACATACCTGCCTGAGACACATATTCAGAGAGATCAATAATGTCTCTTTTCATATAATCCAGGGAGGTGTGCCTCGTGTCACTAATGCTCACTGGAATATGATAGAATCATACTGTTACCTGTGGTGTAGTGACTTGCGTGCAGGTGTAACTTTGTGGATCCAACTCCAGATAAGCAACTAATCATTATCTTCTTCTTGCTCAGTCTGGTGGGTGGGGGCTCTTTGTATCATACAACAGAGTCCCCTTAGACAACAGTCCTGGGTAATGTGTTTGCTTGCCTTATGGGCTTTGCTCTAGGGGCTCCACTGGGTGTAGGCATATGTGTGGTGTTTCCTGTTGCTTTGATGAGTGCTTTAGAGATTGCTGAGTATAGGCTTAGGAGGTCTTTGAGGTTCAGAAAGATTGCTTTAAGTGCCTCAGCATAAGTTGGTATATGTGTGTGGTGGACACTACCTGTGGTGGATATAATGTGTGTGTTCTTGACAACCTTGTTTGTATGCAAAATTTGTGCCTCCAGTGAAATTATGTATGTGCTTCTCTCACGTACTGTGTTTGTTTCCTTCAGGATTAAATGGTTGTCTGTGAACATGAGATAGTTGCTACTTTGTCTCAGAATGCCCATATCTACCAAGCTGGCTACAGAGACATTTGGAAATTTAATATCCATATTGTCCGAACCTATACTGGGCTGGACTACTGCAGGTTATGGACTGGGTTATACAGAGGTCTCCTTGCATTGTCAATGGGATTTGGCACTGGACTAGATTAGATTGTGCTAAGATTTGATAGTAGTGATGTTTGATGTGTAAACTAGCTGCTGTAAACTTGTCTCCAAGTAATAGGTTTGTTTTAGCCACACTAAATTACAGGTATCATTTCTAAAGGTAGTTTTATAGATAAAATTTACTATCTAGGCATTTATATATGTACAGTGTGATGTTAACCTCTTAATGTAAACACCAAAAAAGATTGCTTGAGAGTATAATACTACAATAAAAATTTAAACAAACTACTTGGACAACCCAGTTTCAAGCATTAGGGACCTTCAAAAAGATTTTAAAGCAACATCAACAAATTATGCAAAAATAAAGCAAGAGCACTCTAAAAAGTTAACTGAAATGCAAAAAAATAACAATGAATCTCTATCTGCCAAGGATGGATCAAGTTAACTGAAGTACAAAGCAATAAAATAAATCTTTTATCTGCCAAGGATGGAGCAGGATTAACTCAGGACCGTTTCAGTGTGTGGTGAGGGTGACAAGCAGATGGGACTCTGGGAAAATGAGCAGGAGACAATTTTGTAGTAAGGGAGATTTACTGAAGAGCAATACTGGTTTGTTGGGTGGGCACTTAGTATTATGATCATACAAAAAACAATGGGTGGCAAAAGTACTTAAAAAGCTTATACAACAGACAATAGCAATGAAACAGAGGAGGAAGGGACTTTTTCTTGAAAAGGGAGGTGGTTGTCTCCACCAGTGTCCAGATTATCCTAGACAAAAACTGTCAGAATATCCAGTGAGGAAGATTAGCCTCTTGAAGTGTGAGCTATATGATGGCTATCTATAGGTGCATGGAAACTGGCAACTGCTTTGTGACACTAGTTGATTCCATCAGGGTTTGGTAAAACTGAGATGCCTGTATGTGACTGTCTTTTTCTGAAGGGATAGCAGCAGAAAGTGATACCAAAGTAGGAGAGAGTAGAACCAGCAGTCTACAAATCTGTAGCTCTCCAGGCCAATGCCCTCCATTTCTAGTAGGACTGACAGTGTCACAGATGCCTCATGCTCTGTGCCTATAAAAGCTTAAGCTACTATTTTTTTGTTCAGTTTATTAAGTTTATTTTAAAAAGATATTCTTCCTTTGAAAGAGATGCAGCCAGTCCTTGGCCTAATAGCAGAAGCTTTTTATACTCTAAAAAGATACTCCGATCAAGTCCACTCCAGCCTAATGTCATTTTATTAAATGAAGTACAAAGCTTACAGTCAGAGAATTCATGAGATTTTCCAAAGCAGAGCATACTCTGAAGGTGAAAGTCCTTGGTGATTAACAGTCAACCACAAATATACTTGTTGGTGACCTTTCACAGGGATGTCACCAGCCTCATAAATCTCTCCAATTCACAGTCACAAAAGATCTAAAGGAAAACAGCAACAATACAATAAACTATAAAAAGAATCCTATCTGAGTACTAATCTTAACTTTGGAGGCTACCTGGATATCAACAAACTGATTTCTGTTCATTCATACATAAAAAAAATGAAGATTTTGTGTGTGTGTGTGTGTGTGTGTGTGTGTGTGTGTGTGTGTGTGTGTGTCCATGATACTTCCCTTTATATTGTATGTCCTACTGATGTCCATGGTCTGGGAAAGGCTGGGCCTCTGCATAGGCTGTCCAAAATGGTTGCACATTCATGACTTGTTCTTGGTGTAAGTGACTTTCTCTGGGGTAAGCCAGTTAGTCCTTACACCACTGTGAGTCACTTACAACAACAGCAACCCTTTTGAAATCTGGTTCTCAATTCTGGAATTTGGGAATACTCAGCTGCAGGGACCCAGTCTCTCAAGCAGTTGAATAAAGATCCCTGGTCAAGCAATTGAATAAAGATCCTTTGCTGCTTGTAAGATGGAAGGCTATAGAGGAGGAAATACAGACACCTACATTAAGACAAATAAATCCGAGTTCCATGAAAAACAGCAACCAGGCATGTCACACCTAATCCTATAACTACAAGAAAACCAAGACTGTGAGAGCTGTTATTGCCAAAAGTTGCAGATGGAGGTACCTGAAGTTGTAGCATAGCAAAAACTGTCCCAAAAGGATAATTGGATGTCCAGAAGGAGCAATCCTTTTAAATTCTCTAGCCCTGGAAACCCTCGAAGAAATCAAACACACACATGGATAACCAGAGAGTTACACATGATATTATAGACTGATATACTGCATTTAAGGGGGGAGGTTTAGCATAATGGTTAAAGTGTTAACCTCAGAGGTAAAAGGTGCAGGGTTTGATTCTAACCCCTAGCTACTGACTAGGCGTGTAGACTGACAGCCTATATGAACTTATTCATAGGTTCATAGGTAGGTACTAGGCTATCTGCCCGAGGGCATTTATAAGCCTAGCCAGAGTGTGTCAGCTTTCGCCACCCCATTGACTAATTGACTAAGCCTCTGTCAAGAAAAGCCAATGAAGTGATCCCAGGGGTGTATTTTCTGTTACCCATCCACTCGTCAAGGTTTCTCTTGAAGAGTGTTAGTGAGGGGCTCTGCCTAATGTAGTTAGGAGTTTTGTTCCAAATCATGGGGAGTCTCTATGACAGGAATCTATACCTCCAGCATGTTCTATTTATTGTTGTGGTGAGGTTTAGCTCACTACAGCGAGTGGCTCACAGTGACTTGGATTTCTTTAGGTGGAGCATGTCCATCAATTCTGAGTTGGACATGGCTTTGTAAGTCAGGCAGAGAGCACCTCTGAGTAAGCGATATGCCACTTAGTACAGCCGGAGTTTTTCCAATCGGGCTGCATAGGACATATGTTTGATGCCAGTAATCCTCTTGGTGAGGTACTTTTGTGGTCTTTCCAGCTGTTGGAAGTGTCTTGTGAGGTACATCCCAAATGGGGCATTGTACTCTATGATGGGTCTGATGAGTGACGAGTAGAGGGGCACTATAACCTCTTTATTTCTAGATGCGAACCTTTAGTAATTAGATGGGCTACATAGAAGGATTTCCTAACTACTTTGGCAATATGTATGTCAAAGGAGAGATTATGATCTACCTGGGTCCCCAGAACTCTTATTATCTCTTCTGTATTAAGGGGGCTGCCACCTATGTGGTAATTCATGGGTGTTTTGTTTTTCCAAATGGGATGACTATGCATTTTTTGGCATTTAGCTTGAGACCATGACTTTGACACCAGGTGTCCGTCTCAGTAAGGCCCTTCTGGAGAATGTCCGTGTCAGCCAGAGAGTCAATTATGGCTCCCAGTTTGCAGTCATCGGTGAACTTGGTTAGCCATAGTCCTCCCGTGTTTCTGTACTTCTGAGAAGTATATGGTGAACAGTAGGGGACCCAGGACCAAGCCTTGTGGGACACCACTTGTGACTGGTTTAGAGTCAGATCTGCAGCCCGCTGTTCTTACTGTGTGAGTTCTGTCTGTAAGCCAGTTGGCAACCCATCTTGTGACGTAGGGATTTATGTTCAGGCTGGTGAGTTTTTCTATAATGCCAGAGTGGGGAATGGTATCAAAAGCCTTGGTGAGGTCAAGGTAGGCTGTGTGAACCACCTTCCCCTCATCTATGACCTTGGTAACTGTCTCAAAGAAGTCAACCAGGTTTAGTAGGCATGCTCTGCCCTTAACAAAGCCAAACTGGGTCAGGTCAAGTGTTTGGAGGTTCCCAATGTCTTTGTTAATGAGTTCCATGATGATGTGCTCCATAGCCTTGCAGGCCAGGCTAGTCAGGCTTATGGGATGATAGTTACCAGGGTCAGTTGTGGCCCCTTCTTTGTGGAGCGGAATAACCATTGCTGTGTGCCATTCTATGGGCACATAGCCTGTTTTGAGGCTGAGGTTGAACAGTGTGTTTAGGTGGGGGGTTAGTTCATTCTGTAGTTCATGCAAGATGCAGCCTGGGACACCATCTGGCCCCACTGGCACTGTGCTTTTGGCTTTTGAAAGGGCTGTTTTCACCTGTGCGTCTCTGATTGCCGGGACACTACACTTTTCCGGTATTGTTGTGGGCCCTTTTGGGGGTGAGACGGGGTTGCCTATAAACCCATTAAAATATCTTTTAAATATGTAGAAAAGTATTACTTTCATGTAAGAAACTAATGAAGGCAGATTGGTGGTCCTGAAACTGGTTTATTGTTCAACGTCCTTGTTGCCATAGATTATTAAAGTTTTTTTCCACTATTATCTGGAGTGTCTTTGAGCAGTCCTGAATTGGTTAGGGTTAAGGTTAATTTTAAAATGATCAGTATAATGCATGTCACCTCTAAGAATGTAGACAAGACTTCTAAAGTTTGTGTTTATAAACCATCCTAATAAACCCAAAGACATCACAATAGAAGAAGCACAGCTAATGCTGGTCCTGTTTTACTTTCTGATAACACGATAACTCTGCAGATTTACAGCACTTAGGCATTTTTCTCATCTTTCAACAATGAAAACTGTCTTGGAAAGAACTGAAGTCTGTGCAAGACAGAACAATGGGCAGTGACACTTGGATGGAAGAGTGGAAGTGTCTCCTATGAATGTGGAAACTGAGATTTTTAGCCAAGTGGAGAGCAAGAAGACAAAAATGTTAGTTATGACTGAGTTACTTAGTTTTGTCAGATTAAGAATATTTTGTGATTTATTTTAATCAATGAAGAGGTGTTGTACATACCATTGTACCATTAATGCTCCAAGTGATTTCTGGCCGAGGGTATCCCATAGCCTTGCAGGTTACATTAACTATTTCTCCTTCATGCACCCAGAGTTCATCCGCCTTTAACTCAAATTCTGGAGCTCCTGTAATGACATAATTTGACACACTCAGACATTCAGCTAACATACCTTTTAAAAATATATATATAATAAAATATCCAAAAAAATATTATGTGACAGTCTGGTTTTAAATGCTGGCAAATGCTGCAATAATAGGAAGAGATGCCACATGCCATGATACAACACTCTTATGCCATGCCATTTATTTAGGTACAAGCATGTCAAGCTCCTTAACACTGTGGGCTGGTACCACCACAGCTAAATCATGAAGCAGCAGAAAATGAACACTTCTAGTATATCTCAGATGGTACACAAGGCATCAGTCCCCCTAGTGGCTCTGAGAAATACTACACTGTACTGTTCCTCACCTATGGCAGCAATCCTTTACAAAACGAACCCCAGTAACTATCTGCTGCAGGGGTGATTAGTACTTCTGTGTGAAGACCATGCATTTTTCCTGCTGTGGTTCTTAGCTGAATAATGGAAATGCTAAATCTGATGGGCTCTAACACTTGCGAAAATGGCACTGGTGTTTAGGTAAAGGGAAGAATGTACAACATAAACACAGGAAATACCTCTCAACCTCTTAGCACAAGAAACCTGGACAAAGCCTGACAGAATAGGAGATAAAGCCCCAAAAATAGGGACAGATTTTAAATATTATTCTTATAAACTTAGAAAATTGATAGAATAACAGGATTTGTCTTGTTATGCATTTTTCTGAAGTATTTGAAGTCTGAAATTCAAATGTATGTCATTATTTAGTGACTTCAGTCCTCAGATCATCCCAATGATTTGCTAGAAAACCACAGATTTTATACAAGACAGACCAGAAATATGAGGCGAAAATCTGGATAGTTGAGAGGTATGACACAGATAGATGTTAAGACTCAACTTGTATGCATCCATTGTTGTTTGCCAGACCCTTGGAGCTATATAAAAACTATGAATATGATAATTAAAATGCACATATGATTAATGTTTCTGTTCTAAGGCAGTTTTGTTTAATCTTGTACATACCATTTCAAAATATGATTCTGAGGTTGCCCCTCCAGAAAACAGATATGGACCTGGCCAAATATCCCAGTTTGGGTTTAGGTCCAGAAAGTTACAGGGGTTGTGAAACAAGTATCTAAGATGCTTTTCTACCCAAAAAGGGAGGAGTGAAGATGGTTATTTCCAGTGCAGTATTGTTTATATTGACAGGACAGCTCTGGAGCATGTACATACCCACCCCAGAGACACTCACTCACTCACTCACTCACTCACTCACTCACTCACTCACTCACTCACTCACTCACTCACTCACTCACTCACTCACTCACTCACTCACTCACTCACTCACTCGTCTCTTGTAGGTGTTTTTCTTTTGTTTAACTATACATGTGAACTGGTCCACAGACCCTTTTCAGCTACAATTTGGGACATAACCACCAGGCCAAATACAATAAGGACAGTTTAGAGTAGCCAATTAATCAAAAGGTTTTTGGTTAAGTGGTAGGAAAATGCAGCGCCTAGAAAGAGCTATTAACCACAGAGCTATCTTACCACCAAGTGCAGAAGATGGGGCCAGGTGTTACATAACTGAATTAAGATTGGGGGAAGAAAACAACACCCTGCCTAACGTGACAGCCACACAATCCCTTGCCACATTTCATTTTAGGAGTGCATATAAGCTGTAGAAATAGTGATGGTAAGTAAGACTGAGAAACTGGGGATACCTGTATTGGGGGAGGGGGCTGGGGGGGGGCTAATGGTACAACTGATGCATTCCAAAATTATCCATATTTTGCTTTAATATACTATATACAAACACAAAGCAATATGCAAGGAACTTTTTTATGACACGAATTTCCATAGAGTATCAAAGTTAAGGGGAAACATAAAGGTGCACATTTAGAATGGTGTACTATGGATTTACAGGGTTGAAATCAGTTGAAATACCTGGGAATGCATGGAAAACACCTAAAACAATTACAGCTCAACAGACTGCTCACAGCAAGTCTGTCAACGGACAGAGGAAAAGGTGGCCTTGATGAAAGAAGCACTCCATTGCTTTCAACAAACTCTTTGTTTCTAAATTACACTTTTCCTGTGACTACTATTGTCAATTAAACTACGTACCTTTACTAACCTAATGCTCTGAAACAGGCCTGAATCAAAAGACAGACAGAAATTACGTGTAACATCAAAACAATATGACAAATAGCATAAAAACACAGAATCTACAAAGGCCTGAAATTAATAAAAGCCTCAACATGAAAACTAATATTATTTGACATAAAATCAATTAAATTTAGTACACTGAGTGTTGGAACATCTGGAATGGAGCACAAAATAGACAAATCATGAGATTAAACAGTAGTAAATAATGCCAGAATTTCTCTACCCGCAGCTAAATGCTCTGATGGAGAAAATGTTTGCTATAGTACAAATGAAAAGAGCAACAGATCCTTCATCTGATAAAATATTGGAATGGTAGATTCTGAACAACATCAATACAACAAAGGTCCTGTCCTGTAAGTTTTGTCTAATGGTATGTCCTTCCAGTTATACTTTATTTTCCCAGGACTAGTAAGTTGAATAAAGAACTGTTTCAGTTCCTTAAAGAGACAAGTATGCTCCAGATACTCCCAGATATGCTCAGAATTAGTCCAAAATGATACAAAAATCACTGAACCCACAGACATTGCCAACATACTGGCAGACAGGTTCAGTGCAAACTTCACCCCCCCCCCCAAAAGGAGAGATAACTATCCCAGCGGAGTGCAGCCTCCCAGACATCTCCAATGCGCAGGTGAAAGCTGCTCTCTCTAAAGCTAAAAACACAGCATCAATGGGACCGGATGGTGTCCCCGGCTGTGTGCTACACGAACTCAATGAGGAACTAAACCCGCACATAAGGCAGCTGTTTAATCTTAGCCTTACCACAGGATACGTGCCCAAGGAGTGGCGTACGGCAACTGTGGTCCCACTCCACAAAGGCGGTGCCTCTACGGACCCTGGTAATTACCGCCCCATAAGCTTAACAAGCCTGGTCTGCAAAGCTATGGAGAGGATCATAATGGAACTCATAAACAAAGACATAGGGGACTTGCAGACATTGGACCTGACCCAGTTTGGCTTTGTCAAGGGCAGATCATGCCTTTTGAACTTGGTCAACTTCTTCGAAACAGTCACCAAGGCCATGCATTGATGAGGGAAAGGCAGTCCATACAGCCTACCTTGACCTTGCAAAAGCATTCGACACAATACCCCACTCGGGTATTATAGAGAAACTTACCAGCTTAAATGTAAACCCATATGTCACAAGATGGGTTGCAAACTGGCTAAAGGACAGAACCCACAGGGTTAGAGTAGCTGGCGCCATGTCAGACTCCAAGCCGGTCACAAGTGGTGTCCCACAGGGCTCAGTCCTTGGCCCCCTGTTGTTCGGCATCTACTTCTCAGAAGTACAGGCTAACATAGGAGGACTATGGCTGACAAAGTTTGCAGATGACTGCAAACTGGGAGCCATAGTGGAAAGTACATCGGACACAGATATCCTTCAGGGGGGTCTCACGGAAACTGATAGCTGGTGCCAGAGCCATGGCCTGAAGTTAAATGCCAAAAAATGTATAGTCATACCCTTCGGGAAAAACAAGGTAACCCCAAGCTACCATATAGGTGGCAATCCACTAAGCACAGAAGAGGTTATCAGGGACCTGGGGACCCAGGTTGACAGTGGCCTTTCTTTTGACACTCACATTGCTAAAGTGGTTAGAAAAACCTTCTACATTGCCCACCTGATCATGAAGGATTCACATCCAGATCAAGTGAGGTCATTGTTCCCCTGTACTCTTCACTTATCAGACCAATGATCGAGTACAATGCCCCATTCGGGATGTATCTCACCCGACACCTGCAGCAATTGGAGAGACCCCAAAAGTTCCTCACCAAAAGGATAAAGGGACTCCAAAATCTGTCATATGCTGCCAGACTGAAGAAACTCCAGCTCTATTCAGTCACATACCGTCTGCTCAGAGGTGACCTGTGCCTGACATACAAGGCCATGTCCAACCCGGAATTAATGGGCATGCTCCACCTCAAAAAATCCAAATCTACCAGATCCACTAGAGCAAGTGACTTAAACCTTAGCACGGATATAAATAGGACATGCTGGAGGGATAGATTTGTCACCCAGAGACTCCCTATGTTGTGGAATAAAATCCCGGTCCATGTGAGGCAGAGCACCTCACTGGCTCTGTTCAAGAGAAATCTTGACCGGTGGATGGGAGATCGTAGGTTTACCCCGGGAATCATCTCTGTGTCACTGCTGGACAGAGGCACAACAAACTAATGGGCACAGTATTTTTTAACATAAGGGGTGGCGTAAGCCACAAAAACTCTGGGCTAGGCTTATAAATGCCTTAGGGCAGATAGCCCAGTATAAACCTATGAACCTATGAACCTAAGTGACTAAAAGTGAGGGAATTCACTGAGTCAATTGGAAATGCAAGATGTAATTGAAAACATGATTTATCCAGTGCATGACTATATAGCAGCCAGGGTTACCAACTGTCCCTCTTTGTGCAGTACAGTCCCTATTTGGGCAGCTGTGCCCTGCAAACACAACTAAAAAATGCAAATGTTCTGAGATTTTATTTCCTATGTTTTCTTTAACAGTTGCATAAAACAATTATTTTATATCTGAAATGCCTAAATGAAACAGCATAAGCAACCAAAATGCAAGAATAAGCTTTTATTTTGCAAAAAAAGGGAGGCTCTGTCCCTTGCACTGGCCATGTTATGTTTTGTCCACCAAAATTGCATGTTTCTATAAAAAAGTCCCAATTTCTGCATTTGAAAAGGTGGCAACCCTAACTGTAGCTTGAAAGTCCACACTACTAAAAAAGGTTTGATTGGAACTTTATTATGAAATGATAGCTTAGACTACTGCATATGCATTAATGACATGTAAAGAGCATGCAATAATGTGGCAATGCATACACAAAAATGGCCATATTGTTGTGGAATAAATCAGTAACTGCACATTTGTAAAACTGAATCAGACATTGGCTACACTATATTTTGCAAATAGTTAAGCTACAGTTAACTACCTTTACATTCTGAGGTAACAAAACCTCAGAGAATGGAAATCAATTTCTTTCGAGGAAAAAAAAATAGAGAATATGCTCTTCCCTCTTTGGTTTTGTGATGCAGAAGTTACAGCATGCATGAAGCTGGGGGGGGGGGACTGTTACCCACATGGAGGTGCATGAGGAAATCCCCCCCCCATTCCCTTGATAACAGAGTATAATTTTCAACTTTGAAGTGGTTACGTGCATTTGTATAATATTCTCTGAGTTGTTTTGTGAATTTCTGGCATTTGCTGTTTCATCATTTTTAGAGTTTTATAATTTTAATTTGTCTTTTTGTTTCTGTCTTTTAAACAGTGTTCTCTATAATACTACCTACAAAGGAACAAAATACACCCTTATCCATTACCTAGGTGAAACTGTGAAAACTGATGGCACTAAATAAGAACATTTCTGAAGCACAAGGCAGAGCGGTAGTTTGTGCTCGGTGCTGTTCACTGATCTGGTGAGGAGAAATAAAAAAGGAGCTTTCCTGATCTAGGTAATGCTCCTAACCTCAGAAGCAAACCAGGTCCTATTTCTATGCCCCTTATTTCCAAGTTGAGGAGCAAGAAAAAAAAAGGTCCTGATCTTTCGCCTTTTAAAACTGTAGCAAGTCACTTGCTATAACTAATACCACACATGAAGCTCTGAGGCACGTCAATCCTGACCAGAAAGCAGTATTTATTTCTATACCAGCATTCAGAAATACCAGTTCACAAATTAATACCAGTGCTGCATTACTTTTCAGTTGGCATCACCTGATGGAGCCTCCTAACACCTTGCAGCTGGGGAGGCTGCCCCCTTCACCCCACACTAGCTACATCTGTGGTACAAGGGCTCTTAGTTATTTTTAATAGTAGTCACAATGACACACCATGGGATTATGATCCCAGTTAGCACTTTGCACTGCTTGCATTTCAGGTCTGGGTTTGCCAGTCCATTGTTAAAGTCTTTTAAAGAAATGCTAAAATTTTACAGTTTATCAAGCTCTGGATACGCTGCCCCATACGTCCAGAATTTGGTTCCTGGTACTTCCCAATTAAAAACCTGCTACGCTACGGCTTCTTTTCTACATTTGGTCTTAAAAGTTTCTTTTAAGAGTGAAACATCTCTGTCTTTTTGGGCCATAGGTCTTGGTTTTAACAGCACTTCAGCAGGTGATTAACATTAAACCCTGCTGCCATACACATTACTGCTGTACTGTGTAGTTTATATGCACCCCATTAAGCTCATACCATAATATATGATATAGACACAGCACCTCAAAACAGCATTCCTAATAACTTAACTAGCTGCTATGCCACAGTGCCTCCCCCCTGCACAAAGACACTGTTTCTATACCAAATGGGGTGGGTTACATGACTGGAAAAACCCATGCACATGCAAGTGGCTACTGCCAGGCCTATTTCTGATGGTGAAATGGAATAGATATAATGACAGCACCCATCAATCTAACCTGGTATTTATATTTTGTTGTTTGTACAGCCACTGCAGGGGCACATGGTCAATTACTAGACTGAAGCTGCAGCCTAATAAGTAATATTATAGGGAAGTTAGTTCTCACTTAATAGCAGTAGATTTGTGTTCCAAACCTGCTATTCTTTGAATTCCTAACTAGACTATGTGATTGTATTAGTGAAATGTATAACATGTAGTTTTCATTTTGTGCTTGTATATGAGATTGAATCAACATTTGTGTCTGTATGTTGTATATGTATCGAACTGTTATTTATTAATGTGGAGCTTTTCCCCCTGGGGCTCCGCTGAAAAAGGATATATTTTGTCAATTCAGAATTTCCTGGTAAACAAATGGTGCCCTCAGCTTCCATTTTGTCTGTTTTGAGGTCTAGCTACTCCTCCCTGAATGGTGCATGCTAAGTATCTGACCTTTGTTACACAAAACTTAGTTTTAGCAGCATTAATTCTAAGCTGTGTCCGTCATAAAGAATCTAGAATAGTTTCCACTTTGGAAAAATGTCACGCCTAGTCTTGTGAATAAAGTACTACTGAAGTCAAGGCAAACAGCAGATTATCTAGAGTGAATTTTCAGAACTTTATCCAAGGGTTTTGAAAAGTGACAGGAGCTCCATGAAGTCAAAGGTGTAAGAAGGATTAATGGAAAAGACCTTCAGTGGTGAAGCATCCAATCTTATCTTTGGTTTCAGGGGTGAGGGGACTCTGCCAGTTGCCCTAAATCCAGGGAAATCAAAAACCTTGCTTTTCCTATCCTCTCTCGGACTGTATCCTCTTTGGGTACTGGAAACGTTTTGCTACAGTGTTTTTATTTGTTGATCAACATATTAATAAAACAAATTAGTTAATCTGTTATCATTTTTGTACTTACCTTTCACTATTACACGAGTAGCTTTCTTCCTGCTAAGTCTAGGGACGGAGGGCATTGTCACCTCACAGGTATAATCACCTGCTGACTGATAAGTGACATCAGTCAAAGTTAAAGCGTTCGTCTTTGCCACCACATGATTCTGTAAGGTAGATAAGTACAGGTTTTAATTCTTTTTTGTAGAGTTGTCTCATAAAGGGAAAAACTTGACAAACTAAACAGTGAGTTATACAGGTATACTTCATCATATCTTTATTACTTGAGCGTGAACACACTTACATGTGTGTGAGTACTGAACATAAAAATCATTAAATCATTGAATTGTTCTGGTAACATGCATTTTACATCCTGTATACCAAATTGGCTTTCAGTTAAAAAGGAAACCAGTTCAAATTTCAAACTTTAGTAAATGAGTTATACTGGCTTGCTAGAGTTCACTCAGAGACTGTAGAGATCTCAGCCGAGTACAATGTACGACACAAAGAAACGAATGAGAAGATAGTCAGAATGATAAGGAAACAGAAGATGTAAAGGCAAGGTAAGGAGACAAATAGAAGAACAAATAATACAAGGTATGTGAGAAGGCTGTTACTGCAAATTAGGAGAAATAACACCAGTAGATTATGGAACACAAACATAAAGTTACTAGGTTTACAAACAGAAATAACACAAGATGTCACATGAAGGACAAGTGAATGAAGTCATCAGATCAGAGGAAAACACAGATTATCCCCAGGAGATGGCAGTTTCACTTATGACATGGCGTGTAAAAGAAGTCTTTTTAGTGAGTAATGACAGTGCCAAAAGCCATGTCACCATTTTTTAAGGAAGGTATAATGGACTACTACCATGCCACAGCAAAAAAAAATCTCAGTTGTCTATTTTGGCGATTCTGGTTCAAGAGATTATTTGGACAACTACAACAATGTCAGTTTACACAGTAATCTATGTTTAAAGATTAGTTGTATGGAAATTAACTTGTTTTTACAATTTTTTTTTTTTAGCAGGGCAAACTTCTTGCTCTAGACAGTGATGTGTCTTGCTGGACAAGTCAGCAATAACTCTTAGTTTAGACACACTGTAGAACTTTTCAGTAACTAACCTAGTAGCGTTTCTTAATAAAAGATCAGGACCAAGAGTAAATAGGGTTGTAAAATGCCGGCGTTAGGTTTGGTTTATCCTCCAGGTGTGAGGAAGTTCTTTAGCCAGTAGAGAGCTAGATAACTGTTTGCCTTATTTACCTTTACTTTGTGTATTACTGTTATCTTTCTTATTTCTAGGGGGAGCTTATTACTGCCTAGCAAAAGTATTTTAACTTGCATTCTCTGTGTAAAAGGTCTCTTCTAGTAAGTCAGATTTACAGTTCTCTAAAGCTCACTGAAGTTTGAAATGAAGGCTCTTCAGTGAAGTTTGTAACACAGTAAAGCGGATTTATACGCATACCGCAATAATTCAGCATTGGCAACATTTTTCCATGGCACTGACACTGATGAAAAAAGTTGTGATCCAATGAATGAATCTTCTGAACTCCTGAAACTGGGTAATCTAGGTCTGCAGAACAAGGTCAGCCATTTGGCATTTTGTGGGATCTGCAGTGGATGGCTGAAACACTTTTCAAACAAATATATTTAACTGAATGTGCATCACAAAATCCTAAGCAAGTGGTCAGGAGCATTGAGTGAGCAAATGTACCTGTGAAGATGCATCTGTGTGTCCTTTGCATGATGTTTATAGCCAAATGTGCATTGGGCAGAAGGGGAAAAATGCATTAGTGAGTATTCATTATTTGTACTTTCAAATTACAACAACTAAGCCAGTGATGGCGAACCTATGACATGCGTGTCAAAGGTGACAAGCCACAATGTTTTGGGTGACATACCAGCATTCATCAACACCCAAGTTACCAAAGAAACTGAATGAACTAAACTACAAAAAACGTGTGACCCTCCACTTATCTATAAAAACTCAGCAACAAAAAAGTAATTAAATGATGTTAATCAAATCAAATGCAGTGTGTTCCATATTTTTTTCAGTTCAATTCAAAATTGTTATTAAAAGTTGGGTAATTTTTTGGTGCACTATTTTAAGCCCAATTATCAGTGCACATATCATTTTCTCTATTGTAAGTCACTGATTTTCCTTTTACTTTTATAATACATAGCACACATCACTGGACTGTATTTTTTTTAAATAAATGAATATGTAAAAAATTGTTTCTCTTTTGTTTGTGGGGGAGGGGGGCACGCCAACAGAGTCAAGATAAGCATTTTTCCAAATTTTTGGCACGCTGAGCCCAAAAACTTCGTCATCACTGAACTAAGCTGTAGTACCTTAAAGTTTAACTAGGAACAACTGAGCACATCTACAACTTAGTCTGAAGGCTACACATTGCATTTTGGTTGACTGTATGTAACAGTTGTGTTTTTTTTTTTTTTTTTATTTGATTAATTTAATTTGGATACTTTTACAACTATTGATGTCCGAAACAGGCTGCTACACAAACGCTTTCAGTTTGTTTTAGTGTTTTAACTGAAAAGTACAAAGAACTCACAGATTGTACTTGCTTTCAGTTATTTCTGGCTTATTTACAATGTTTTAGTACCACTGTTTGTCTTTGTGTATTGTTCACAGACTTCTTCTGTTTTTGTTGCAATTGTTCCTGGATTCAAGCACCTTAATAAACTGAACTTGAACTAATAACATTCTTATCCTGTGCCCTAAAATGCAGGTTTAATAGCCTTGCCATTGTAACTGAGTCTCAGCACTCTCATGCCTTGAGCAAACAACTATATCCCACTTTTGTATGGTTTCATGCAGCTTTTATACAACTTATTCAGTCGTCTACATAACTAAATAGCACAAAGTCAACATAAGGTACTGCTTTATTTCTATTTGTGTTACTTCCTTTTTTTTGTTTCCCCTCCTAATCAAGATTAACACTTTTAGTATATTCCTTAGTGGTCGTGGCACTTCTAAAATGAGTGATGCAATTCTGCAGTCTTTAAAATGTAAATTTTCTCCATATTTCCTTTATCGTTTGTTTCACTACTTCAGATGATAAAAGCTTACTTGGTAATATCCCTGGTAGTTTATTATCTTGTTTAGCAATGCAGAACTTAATCAATTTTACCTTGCAAATTTTTAAGCCATGTCTTCTTTAGGCAATGTTCAACCAGCTCCATGTTTTCTAATGAGTTAAGCATCCCATTCATTAATACTGTTACTTGTAATAAGAGTATCTATATACAACAGAATTATTCAGGAAATGCTATTCAGGTTGACTTAGATTTTGTTGGTCTTTATTAACAACATTAACAAGTGCACTAGCAATTCTTTTATGGTAGAACAAAATAGTACCCATATCCCCTGCCACAAGTTAAGGCAAATAAGGAGTAAAAACGTACAGCTGATCTATATGATAACTTTCCGGAAATACAAACTTTGAAAAAATTTATTGGGCATTAGGATTGTGCTGTTCTTTCCCCCAGCACTACAGTTCTTTTAGTTTAGAAATTCCTGAAGCCTCTAATACTCTAGAACAACAACCACACAGTTCTTCTGTTTTTCTGGTTGAGAAGATAGACTTACACACTAGTGATCTGTACTGTACCTCTATAGAAAGACGTGACTGGAAGAAGTATTTTTTTTTTTTTTTGTGCATGCATTGCATTCTATTGAGGAAAATGTTGACATTACAGTAATAACAGAGATCTGGTTCCGTAATAAAACCTACCCACTCCTGTGCCTAAATACACTATCGCAATTTCTGAACAACAAAGAGTGCTTTTGGAATTTCATTTTATGCAAAAAGCAAACTGAATTTTGCAGACATGCCATATAGCAAGGAGTTTGACATTTTAGTGATTAAACTGTAGTCTAAAAACAAGCATCTTTCTATGGCTGGATTTTACTACTTGTGAAAGTGTTTAGCTTGTTTAGGTGTTCACCGGATACAATTTATTTTCTTATGACGAACCTGAACTTCCCTAAAACAGTCTGGCAAATATATACATTGTCAAGGTAGATTACAATACAGTTTGGATGCTCTTAATCTAGAACCCTTTTACCATGGAAATGTATGATTACCTGTTTATCTTGGGGTCATTCAAAGCTCACAGTTAGATTCAAAGAGCACAAATAAAATATTATAGTGCTGATTATGGTTTAACAAATGAGTAAAGGATTGGGAGTGGCTAACTGTGATGGATGCTGGGTAGCAGGGGATCTACCCTATCTCATTCCAAGCAAAGTCTTAAAAATCATACTTAAGCAGGAATGCCTGAGTGGATCAGGGATTTAGAAAAAAAGTGGTCTATTCAGTCCTAAGCAGGTCTGCATACCCAAGAGGAGAGAACTGGAAGACGTAATCCCATAGGAATAGATTACCCTACCCTCGGCAGACCTAAGATGAGTAAGAGGGGATGGTGGGTGGAAGCCAGTACTGCAACAGTGATTTTCCTGAATACCTACTGTTATGGAGAGTTCTTATACAAGCATGCTAGGTTCTTTCTATAGATCACTACTGCAGCAGTCTTTACTACTGGGATGATTCCCAGAACTTACAAGGCTACAGAGGTGGACAAGTTAGATGGATTGAGCTGTATCAAGACATGCAGAGTAGCAGAAGCAAATGCAGCACTTGCTCTGGAAGCAGCTTCTAGTCTACAATGCTTGAAGAAAGTGTGGCCTGATGACCAGGTAGTGTATCAAGTCCAGCTTATGCACTGAAATCCCCTGAAAAAAGGCTCCAGTGTCTACAGTACCCGTAGTGCTGCAACCTCCTACACTCCCTTCCAACTTTTTCCATGAAAACTGTAAAATAACATAATACAGCAGGCCAACTGCTTATAAATAGTCTACTTGTAAACTGGTTTCCCCTCCTTTCCAGAGCTGGATGCAGCACTAGGCAAACTAGGAAGTTGCCTAGAGCCCGTGTTGGCTGGTGGCCCCCATGTTGGCTTGGGGAGGCAAAAAAATAAAATTGTTTATAAGTAAAAAGTCAGAAGACATAAGTTAAAGACATCTGTGAGACTGAAGGGCTTTTGGACCTTGCAGGAGACTTCCGTAAGAAAAGAGCAGCAAGCCCCAGAAACCTCTACGAGAGCATTAAGCACCCTAACATAGGACGTTAGAAGCCAGCAGCCTGCAGAGCAAGAGATCTGAAGGCCAGCACAAAACAGGATTAGACAAGCAAGGGGGTTTGATGGCTAGCACAAAGCAGTACTGAAATACCACAGAGAGATTTGATGGCCAGCAGGATTGGACTGCCATAGATGGCTAGCAAAAAGCAGGACTGAACTACCACAACAACATTTTATGGCTAGAATGATTGGACTGCCATAGTGAGCCTGTCAAAACCATTAGTACAGGTGGTGTAACCAGTGCCGTGAGGACAGAGGCAGGTGTGTGAAATGCCTCAGTTAGGGATGGCAGGTTGGTGAACTTATTCAGGTTCAAACCTTGTACCCTGAGTACAGCTGACTACAGCCTGAAACATTTACATCAACTAAGCAAATACATTTTCATGGACTTTTGAGTTTCAGTGCAATTTTCGAGAACTGTTGAGTTTCTCTGCATTTTTAAAGAATGTTGAGTTCCACTGCATTCAAAGAATGTTGAGTTTCTGTGCAGTGAAAGCAGTTAGTAGCACAAGTAGCATACTTGACTTTGGTGTAGATCAAAAGGCATTGGGGTTCTGCTCTCACACTATGTAGATGGAGTGCTCATATGGCAGTGTCCTTTAAGGGAGGATAGGGTGCTGCACTCCTGAGTGTGTTCTCCTTTGGATGAGATGCCTAGTAACTATGAAGATGTTACTGTTTTGACAGCCATTCCCTATTGCAATATTACCAGCTTAAAATTTTTTTAAAAGTAACAAGAGAAATGTATTCTTCAAGGGCAGCAGGCACTGAATTTGTACATAAAATGCTGAAATGTAAAGTTGTTTGCCAGCAGCAGCCTCTTCATTAGTTAGAGATCTCTTTAATGTGGAATTATTCGTATGAATTTTATTTCTGCAGAGATTGTGTACATCGATTGATATTGGTGGATTGTAATAACAGACGTCTGAGTGGCCTTTTGTGGCTGAAATGTTCCTTAATGGGTAATTTTGTCATTATTGGTTCATATGTTTTGATTCATTGATTGGTGGAAAAATGTTCAAACCTACAAATTTAAAACATGCTCTAACAAGTGGTACTGCATTATACAATGTATTAAGATACAACCAAACACCTTAATACTGGGTGATTTCAACTACCCTGCCATTAACTGGGAAAACTACTCATGTACCAACACCTTTTCTCAACGGTTCTTGGAATTCATAAATTCTAATGCCCTGGATCAACTAATCCATAGTCCCACCAGGGGCTCCAATATCCTAGACCTGATCATTACCAACATGGGAAATCGATGCTCCACAACTATGGTCACCACCTCGTTGGTCAGGTCTGACCATAAGCTAACCACCCTTGACATCCACATCCTTCCCCCACCCCCTAGTAAGGAAACCTCCTTAAAAAACTTCTCCAAAGCCAACTTCATGCTACTCAAGTCAGAAGTGACAAACTTCATGACACCCATGCAGACAGGAACTGAAAGTTTGACTGCTGAATCATACACTAAGGCACTGTACGAGCGCATCCACTCGTGCATGAATCATGCCATCCCAAATAGAACCAAGATGCTCTCTTACAAAAAAAGGAAGCCAATCTGGTGGTCCCCTGCCATAAACAAACTTTATAACAAAAGGAAGAAACAGTTGCAGAAAAGAGGAAAATCCCAGGATGCAAAAAGCTCCCTTACCAGCCTCAGTAAGAAGCTGAGATCCCTCATAAAATCCTCCAAAGCTATTTACGAAAATAAAATTGCCAAAGATTCCAAAGACAACCACAAGGCATTCTATAGCTATGTGAAGAATCTAAATGGAAATGTTCAGATCTACTCTGAGTTACAACAGAATGGCATTAAATATACTGATCCTAAGGATATTGGCCATATCCTGGCAGATCTATTCAGTGCCAACTTCACCTCCCTCTCACCCCCTAAAGGGCCCATCTCAATACCAAAAGATTGCCAAATTCTGGTAATAATGGTCATACAGGTAAAAACTGCACTCTCCAAAGCTAAAAATACAGCATCCATGGGACCAGACAACATCCAGGGCTGTGTACTACATGAACTACAAAATGAACTGGCACCTCACCTAAGTGTCATGTTTAATCATAGCCTCACCACAGGCTTCATGCCCATTGAGTGGCATACAGCTACAGTTATCCCACTCCACAGGGGGGATCCACCTTGTATCCTGGGAACTACCGCCCCATCAGTCTGACGAGCCTGATCTGCAAGGCCATGGAACATATTATCATGGAACTTATAAACAAAGACACTGGCAACCTTCAAACACTGGACCCCACCCAGTTTGGATTCATGAAAGGCCAATCTTGTCTCCTGAACCTGATTGACTTCTTTAAATCAGTCTCCAGAGCTGTGGATGAGGGTAAGGCGGTCCACACAGCCTATCTGGACCTCGCCAAGGCCTTCAACACCACCCCCTACTCTGGAATCATAGATAAACTTACTAAGCTGGGCATTAATCCCTACATCACTCGATGGGTTGCCAAATGGCTTACCAACAGAACCCACAGTGTAAAAGTTAGCTGACTCCAAATCCAGCTCCAGACAAGTGACAAGTGGAGTACCTCAGGGTTCAGTCCTGGGACCACTCTTGTTTGGCATCTACTTCTCTGAAGTACAGGCCAATACTAAGGGACTGTGGCTGACAAATTTCACAGATGACTGCAAACTGGGAGCCATTATTGAATCCCCAAATGATGTGGATATTCTGCAAAAGGGCCTTACAGAAACAAATGCTTGGTGCCAGAGCCATGGGCTCAAGCTCGATGCCAAGAAATGTATAGTTATCCCCTTTGGGTAAAAAAATATGTACCCATGAATTACCATGTAGGTGGCAGTACACTAAACACTGAAAGTGTGATAAGAGACTTAGGGACACAGTTGGACAGTGGTCTCACCTTCGATAACCACATCGCCACAACAGTCAGGAAATTCTTCTATGTGGCACACCTCATCACTAAGGGCTTTTCATCCAGAAAAATGGAGGTCATTGTCCCACTGTACTCATCCCTCATTAGACCCATTATAGAATACAATGCCCCATTTGGTATGTACCTCACAAGACATCTGCAACAACTGAAAAGGCTGCAGAAATACCTCTCTAAAAGAATCACAGGCCTAAAGCAGATGCCCTATGCTGACCGTCTAAAAAAACTCCAGCTATACTCTGTCACATATCGTCTACTCAGAGGTGATCTCTGCTTAACATACAAGGCCATGTCAAACCCAGAGCTGTTGGACATGCTACACTTAAAGAAATCCCAATCCCTCAGAGCCACACACTCCAGGGATCTAAACCTTGTCATCACAATGAACAAAACATGCTGGAGGGATAGGTTCCTGACCCAGAGACTCCCCATACTCTGGAATAGACTGCCCATACATGTCAAGCAGAGGGCCTCTTAGGCTCTCTTCAAGAGGAACCTTGATGATTGGATGAGAGATAGGAAATTCACCCCGGGGATCACGTCAGTCCCCCTGCTAGATAGGGGTCCAGGGAAGTAAATATTCTGGGAAGAAATATCCAGGGAATTGTTATGGCTAGGCTTGTATAGGCCCTAGGGCCGATAGCCTAGTGCCAACCTATGAGCCTATAAGCAGTATAATTTCACGCAGTCAGGATAATGTATCAAAAACACATGCATGCATGGTCCTAAAAATGTGTGCAAAGTGCAATAGCTTTTATAAAAAGTCTCAGGTGAGGATCTCCTTTGGGGAAGTGCTTAATAAGCTGTTGGGATGCTGGGAGAGAGGGTAATGTCTGAGATATAGCTTTATAGAGGCACGTGCCAGATCAGTATTGAAGTATAGGAGAATCCTGGATACTGTTGTTGTACTAGGATCCTAATTCTCTCAATTGCACCACAGGGAAAACCTCTTCCATCTGTATAAGTAGGATTTCCTTGTGACAGGCTTCCTAGCTTCCTTAAGTATGGTCATCATGTCCTCAGTGAGTTGGTGCCTGAAAGGAGTATAACATTTGTACAACACAACCTGCCCAAATACACCCTTCAATTAAACAATTACATTTAAACAATATAATAAAACAATCAATTAATCAAATTAGATAGATATCTCTAATTAATTTAATTATTTAACCCATTAGGAGTTAAAGTATCAAATTTTAAAATATATGTTGACTCCTTTACCAGCAACTGATTTTTCAAGTCATATTCATCATATGTATCAATTTTTTTCTAAAATAGTACCCT
Organism: Protopterus annectens; assembly: GCF_019279795.1. Classification (NCBI taxonomy): domain Eukaryota; kingdom Metazoa; phylum Chordata; order Ceratodontiformes; family Protopteridae; genus Protopterus; species Protopterus annectens. The sequence continues at coordinate 1,447,062,011 of NC_056741.1, read as the reverse complement.
TAAGATCCCCACTATTGCCATTATGATATTTATTAAAATGTGCAACTAAAGCACTTTCCTTTTTGTTTCTAATTATATCCCTAGCATGCTCCAATAAACATACTTTAAAGGGTCTCTTGGTTTCACCTATATACATTGTTTACAAGAACATTTCAGGGCATAAATAATGCCCCCTGTGTTACAACAAAAAATCTTCCTAACTTCGAAAAAGCGTCCATTAATTTTTTAAAAACTCTTACTAATAAAATTGCATGTTTTGCATTTTCCATATGGTTTAGTACCTAATTCACTTAAATTCTTCCTACCCCTCCTATAAGACATAATAGGAACCCCTAATTTGTCAGCAAATCCATCATCTAACCTAACAATATATCTCCAATAAAAAATAACATGTTTTTAAGTATACTACTAAAGCCACTGAATGTTGTAATAAAGTATATACTTTTTCTTTGACAATTGTATCTTTTTACATATATCCTACCCACTGATTGTTGTGCTTCTATGTTAAAAATATATTCAGTAAGAAATTTATCCCAACATTCTTCCAACATTTGCATGTTATAACCTCTCATTTTAAACATATTAATAGTATTAACCATTTCTTTTCTATAATCAATTTCATTATTACATAATCTTATATACGTATAAATTCTCCAAAAGGTATAGAGCTAATAGTGTGCGGAGGGTGACAGCTCTCGGCCTTTACATAATTTGACTCATTTTCAAATTTCCTATGAACTCTAGTACGAATTCTTTCATTGTCACTACCATCCAAGTATACATAAAGAAAAGGGACACTTTTACCCACCTTTAAACCATCAAATTCCAATCCATATCTGTTGTTCCCCAGCATGTGTACAAACCCTTCTATTTCCTTTTCACCTCCCTCACACAAAAAAAATCAAGTCATCTATAAATCTATAATATAGGATGACATACTTATGAAAAATTCACTTCTGTATACATACTCATTTTCAAACAGACCCATGCTTAAATTGGCATATGAGGGGGCAAAAGATGTCCCCATTGCTGTGCCCTGTTTCTGTCTGAACAGATTTCTCCAAACATGAAAAAGTTATTTTTAAGACAGAAGTGCAATAATTCTATTACAAATTCATTTGCTGGACTTTCTCCCAGGAAAATTTTCACTGCTTCCAGCCCAAACTGGTGACTAATATTTGTGTATAGACTTTTAACATTGAGTGCGATCCAATATTTATTAGGACCCACTGGATAGTTTTAATTTTATTTAAAAAGTCAAATACATCCTGAATATAGGCTGGCAACGGCTGTACTTTAGGTAAAAAGTAAGAATGCAAACATTGACCTATCTTAGACAAAAAATATTGTCTCCCTGACAAAATAGGATGACCAGGTGGGTCATAAACTGACTTGTGAATCTTAGGGAGACAGTAAAAATAGGACATTTTGTATCCTGACACTCCAAACTTTTTCTTCTCATCTTTGTCAGAAAAATATCCCAACCTTCTACATTTAGTTATTAACTACAAATATTCCTCAACTGATTGTGTATACATACTCATCTGTACTTTTTCATATGTTGTTTCATGTTATAATTGTTTGTTACACATGTTAATATACTGACCATAATTCATGATGACTAGCTTATTGCCTTTATCCGCAGGTTTAAAAATGATGTCATGTCTAACACTTCTCTTGTTAAATTAAACTCAACATTTTTAAATTCAGTATACTCTTGTTCTATAGCAAACTGTAACATATTATAAAAATGTTGTATCCCCTAATGCAAAAAAGGAGGGAGAAAGTCACTTTTATATGTAATTTTGCTAGTGTTAAACAGTGTATATGCATTTACATTTACATCTGCGTCTGACTGTCACGAGTAAAAACTATCGTCTGACTCCTCAGAATTAACATCACAATTTACAACAGAATCAGTCACAAAACCAACATTTTCAAAAAAACATTTCAAATGTAATTTTCTTATAAATTTAAATAAATCAGTTTTAATCTCATGAAGCCTGGGAACAACTGTAGGTACATACTTAAGACCGCAATTCAACACTGCAGATTCTATATTGTTTAAATCATACCCTGATAAGTTAACAATATAGTTATCACAGTCATTTGTAAATGGTATTGGACCATTTACCTTTTTTAGAATACTGTTGAGATTATCCATCCCTTGTCCATTCATAATGAGTTTCTCTTGGACATTTTCCCCCTTGTGGACCTCCTGTTGGGCCATGTTGGTGTCCCCGAAATGTCCACTAAATTTCCCTTGTTGTTGTGCATGGGGTAAATGTGGAAAGTCCTCATCGACATCATATAGAGCTTCTACTGACGAACTGGCATCTTCTGAGGTAGAAAATGAGGTATTTGACTGATAACCTTTGTGAATTTCACTATCCTGAAAGTGAACCCGTCTGGTTAATTTCTTCCAGTTGGTTCATGATAGGAAAGCTCTACCCCTATCATAATCACACAGGTCATGCAACAATTTGTTTTTCTTTCTCTCTATAACATCCCGTTCGTAAGACTTGAGTTTATTATTGATGTCACATAAAATTTGCCCAGATCATCTGAACTTAAACTTGAACTAAGGGAAAGACAGGTTTTCTTAATTTGCTCACTTAGTTCAACTCCTAATGGGTTAAATAATGAAATTAATTGGATATATCTTATCTAATTTGATTAAGTGATTGTTTTATTATATTGTTTACATGTAATTGTTTAATTGAAGGGTGTATTTAGGTAGGTTGTGTTGTACAAATGTTATACTCCTTGAAGGCTTGTTACAGCTGAGACGTCAGAGTATACTTTTTAATAAACTATAGTGTTGGATCATCAGTTGGTGGTTTTATCCTTGAACCTTTAGGCCTCATGAGTGCATCCCTCAAGCTAGGTCTTAAGTATCCATGGCTGGGGTCAGATTGTAGAGTTCCTGTTTGAAGGGCATCCCTTGGCTCTGTTTGACTGGGTGGACCACCATTATAGCTATTTGGAAATAAATGTTTTACAGGATTCATCTCCACCAGGGATTGTGAGTGGTGGATCCAGGTGCTTCCTTAGTACCATTGGAGTTTTCTCATAGGCATTCTTTTTCAATGGGAACATTAGAATTGTGAAGTCCATGAACCATAGTGCCCTCTGGAATTCCCTGTATGTAACTATTATCTCTTGTGTTATCTGATGAAAGTACTGGGCCACAGACTACATCTTATGTTGAGGGAGGTACATTCTGTAGTTGCTGGTATCTGGTAAGGACGCAAAGAGTACCACATCTTCAGAAGAGGTGATATTTGACTTGCTGGTGTTGGAAAAAAATGCAGGTTTTGAAAGCAGTCCATTACAAACTACAGAGCCCTCTCCACCTCCCCCTGGGATACTGCTTGAATAAAGTAGTTGTCCAGATATGGGTAATGTGAATGCCCTTGCTTCTGCAGTATGCAAACTTGTAAAAACCCTGGGTATAGTAGGTTGTTTGAAGGGCAAGGCGTTAAGCTGAAAAGGAATCTCACACTTCCAGCTTCAGAAAGCACCTGTGGTTATTGTGAAATGCTATATGAAAATGGGCATCTCTGAGGTTCAGGCTAGCCATCGGGGCTTAAGGGAATTGGAGCAGTAAGAGGGCTTGCAACATCAGCATTTTGAATTTTGGAACCTCAAGGTACACATTTCGTCTTGACGTGTCTAGGATGAGCTACAGCAGACTCTCTTTTCTAGAGTCTAGGAAAAGTTTTGAGTAGAATCCCCCTTTTCTGCTACTATTTTGTGATAGGTTTCATTACTGTTAGTTGTAAAACCTCCTGTTGGATGGCGGGGGGGGTGGCAGATGCAGTTGACCCCTTGGTAAGGATACAATGCCTGGCATCTTTATTTTTTTATATGAACCACAGCTTGTAACCCTGAGAAATATGTTGCAGCACCCATTTGTTTTTTGTGATGCTTTCCTGGTTTCTCATGCACTCTTACCCTTTGTACTATCTCTGGGTTGGGAGGGCTTGGTAGGAGACAAGGCTGAGGTTTTTTGGGGTGCTACTGGGGAAGGAGAAGACTCATGCAGTTATGACTGCTTCCTAGTGGTATAGGGGCTTGGGGCTCCCAGGCTTCCTCTTTTGGTCTCTCTGTTATTTTATTTTTATGTTACACTTGTCCTTTTTACCCTTTACCTTTTTCATTACATGTGGTAGTAAGTCTAAATTATGATAGGAAATTCAAGTCAGACAGCAACAGTAATACATATGAAGAACATTCGCCGACACTGGGTGGTTTTAAATGATTCCTCAGGAAGTCTTTATTTGAACTTGCTCATGTCTAAATGATCTTCATTTTCTCCAGTCAATTGATCCCTCGAGATGTCTTTATTTGAAATTGCTTATGATTAAGTCTCTTTTTCACCCAGTCGCTATCTTATCAAATTACCTTATTCATATTTAGTATTTTTATCTTTCTGCTTTTATTATTTTATATTAGCATTTTAACTTTATTGTATAGTGCTTAGGTTCAAGCACTTAATAAATATGAAATTGAACTTGGAAAATACATAAAAAGTTTACACCTTTAACAGACTGAATAGATCTTCCACCGTTTTTAAGAGGAGCAACAAACATCTAAAGCCTAGGCATGAATGAACTTTAACAAGCCCTATAATAGGTAATCCCAAGGGCTTTCTACACTTTTTACTCACAATCAACAACTGAGTCAGCTGATAACATCTCAATTAAAGTTAACAATAAGTAACCCATGAGTACACTCTGTCATATAAAATAATACAGCACAGACCACCAATCCATAACATAATGAAGGTTTATTGAACAGGAGGAAAAATAACAGTATAGATTATTACTGTATACAGAAGGGAATCAACAAAAAATGTATGAAGGACTTTATCAGTTAGCCCCACAAAGAAAAAAAAAACTGTCTATTATACCAATGTAAGACAGTTTTAAGGGCTTTTCAAACAGATTTTTTTATTTCTTGATTCCTAGTGGAAGATGCCTTTAGGTTATTCTAGAAAGTCTTTGCACCAGCACACTCTCCAGAACCACTCTTGCAGACATAAATTCCTCTTGAATCAAGAAGTCAACTTCTCTGACTAACAGAGCTATAATCCTCCTTTCATATACCATTTTAATGGAATAATTATAATAATTGCTTAGTAACAGGAAAGCTAAAATAAAACTGTAATACTTTCAGGAATCCCTGGTATATAGTGCTGGTGCAAATGACTAATATCCTCTATGTGAGATGGGAGGGGTAAAGAGTTTGGATCTTTTTTAGTGTCTTTAGGGCACACTATATTGTGCCTAGTGCCACCCCCCAATCCACGTCATCTTTCTTTTCTTTTTTTTCTAAGCATCTTTAAGGCACAATGTTAAGAGTACTCCTTGGTGTCCAGTATTCCTCAGTTATTTTAAGAAACTACCATGAAACCTTTCAGCATGGTTTTATATGTTACAGACCATAAGTCTCCAGCTTAACTTTTACATAAAAATAAGCCTAGGCTACAAGGTTACCGGTGGATATACCCAGAGCTGTCTAAGGTGTTCCACAGCATTTCACACACACAGGAAAATAAATTTAAATGCACTTGGTATGAATTTATATCTCCTGTTGTAAACTAAAAATTGGCTAAAAGATTATCAGTTCTTGTCTGGTTAGATTGCGAGACACATTTTCAATATAAAATAGCCTTTGATGCTGCTGCCTAGAGATCTGTGTAGGGACCATTTCTTTTAATGTTTTTATGTCACCTCTAAGTCATGACCTTGATATTTGGTGTTCCAAGTTTGCAAATCACTTTAGATTCTAATTGTTTCTAGAGCTTTGACACCTTTGTTCTATTAATAATGGAATCATGTTTAATATAATGAAATGTTCAGTCATTCATTATGGGACAAATAAGACAGAAGTACCCCTATGCCATTAAAAGCCAAATACTTGGCTCATTCACCTGTTATTGTGATTTAGGCATATTGTCAAAAAAATTAACTTTCAGGCTAAGACAAAAGTTAATTATGAGGAGGTGTTGTCATATAATGAGAAAAATCTTAAATGCAGTTAACTGAAGACATGCAAAGGTTCTAGTACCCCTGTACAAGTCAGTTATTAAATATAAAGCTTTTTTGCACTTACTTCATAACTGATATAAAAAGAAAAAAAGCTTGGAGAGAATCCAGATATGCTTCATCAAATGTATCAAAGGCATCAAGTCCTTGAATTATTCCAGCAGAATACAACACCTTCAGTTATATTCTGTCTAAAGTAGACTATAAAAGGGTCATCTGTTCACAGTTTTCTAAATGAACAACAATACACATAATGCTTGCCAGAGTTTAACATTTAATCAGCATCCCTTTAATACCTGAAACTATAGCAAATGTATTTGTAATACATGAAGGCTGCTGATTACACTTCAAATCTGGCAAAAAAGATAAACTTTGCAACATACCTTTCTGATGTATGACCATAGCTATAACATATGTGAAAACTGGTAGAGATGGGTGAAGGCTGCCAGCCTAGCCAAACAGAATTGTGCAGATAATTCTATCATTTGTAAATATGAATGCTGAACTTAAAACAGTATGGCAACATTGCCATCTGCTGTAAAGAAAGCTAAGTCAAGCATTTCTTGTTGGTCCTTTAAAATTAAAATTATTTCATCACTGCTTTTGATGTTTTACAAGTCGGCACCAGTCCGGCTAGATGAAGGCGTCCTGCCTATTGTTTTAAGGCTAAAGTTAATGACCAGAATTTACATGTGGAATATCCTTTATTGCTCTAAGTGTAAAAGAATGTAAATGCAGTTTCTGTCAGCCTGGGAACACCAGGAAGGTGTAAAAGATAATGTAATGTTTAGCAGAACTGGAGTTTCAATTTAAATAGTGAGAACCAGAGATTATTATGCATTTTTGTCTGACTATCCAACTCAGCACTGCCTTATGCTCTCTTTATGTAAGTAGTATATTAGAACTGTGTTTTCTCCTAGAAGTAGCTAGGAATTAGAAAAGATTAGACTAAGTGTTTTTCCGTTATGTCAGAACTGTATTACTGATTTATTTTAAGTATTTCTGTGTGATCTCTGAACTTTTGACTAGCACTGTATAGTAGAAAGTATTGTCTTCTGGTTTTAATTATTTATTATTAAATATTTTAAAACCTTTTAACTGTGGCTGGTTTGTGTAGAGATAATTTAAGCTCTTTAGAGTACTTGTATGCCTTTGGTAAAACTGTACATAGCCACTCTAATAAGCCTTGACTGTAGTCACACTTACCAATTGGATAATAATATTGCACAGTAATAATTGGACACACTTTTAAGGGCATTTGAGTAGCTGATAATTATTAGTGGGTGGTGGCAGCTGGTACTAGCATATAGTCTGGGAAAAAGGGGCACAGCTGGAGAACCTGTGCCAGCCTTCCCCAGAAGTGTCTGTGTGGTTTTGTAAACTCTTATCTCAGAGTATGTGTGTCAGCTACTTGGGCAGGGACATGAACAACTGGTTAGACAGAGAGGGTGCTGGAGATTTTAGCTTGCCCACTAGGCTGAGATCTGGACCCTATAGCTGTGCCAGTGGGGAGTCTTATTGGGGACCTGGAGAGCAAGGGAGTGACCAGCCCCAGACTGACTGTGATCTCTGTGTACTCTTAAGGGAAATTGCACTTTACTGTGTGTATTTGTTATCCTTTCCTCTCATATATGAGATGCCCTCTCTGGTGTTAGTGGTGAGGATTGAGGCTCCTTGATTGCTGGGCCAGGGCACGGGCATCACAACATACTTGTAGTGTGTGGAGCATGGTAATTATGCTCAGATACCTGTAAAAAGACACATTATTTAAGTGCTAATATAGCATAAGGCCTGTTTAACTTGTTAAGGTTGGGTTTTGCACTAGGCAGTCAAATCTGCCAGTACTAGTCAGCAAAAGGCAGCGGCAAAATAAAAACAGATTTGTTTCTGGCTGTTGTCTATATGCTGGTAATGTGTCCCTGACTTATAAACTTGGAAAGCTACCAGAATAACAAGTTTTGTGTTAGCCTGCATTTTCTGAAGAATATGGATTCTAAAATGCAAATGTCTGCCTTATGCAGGGAGCCTAAAGTCGTTTCCCTCTACTCAGTCTTCTATAGATTGCCTGGCTTATAATGCACCCAAAAACACCAGACTTATGAATTTCATGCATATCTGTAAAGTAAACAGTGACAGAAATACGAGGTTTAAGGACCTGAAGTTTGCTTGTGAATTAAAAACATGCTGAAGAGATGGTATGTGTCCCAGACTCTGCACCTCCTATATAACAGGCTTCCTATCCATATGAAGCGGAGTTCATCTATTACTCAATTTAAATGCAGTCTAGACCACTGGACGGGGAACAGAAAATTTACACCAGACCTGGCACCCATGTCCCTTATGGACAGAGGTAGCTTATAAATGCCTGGACCTCAATGTCCTACTTGGATACAGGATGTCATTATTCTTTTGGGAAAACTTGGCTAGGCTTAAAAAGGTCCACAGGGTCATTAGCCTAGTAACAATCTACGAATCTAAGAATATGTATTAATCATCAGTGATTTGTCAAAAACACACAAATTTTATGAGAAACAGACTAAAAATATGAGGCAAAAATCCCAGTTGAGAGATATGGAAAGTGAGTGCAAACATGATGGACTGTGTTACACTGTCTGAGAGCACTTGCTAAGTGTTTTACGTCTTTGAAAGCTGGAAAAATCCTTAGCACTTTTTTCTTTTTTCTGTAACCAGTAGTACATGGAGCAGATAAAGCTCCGTCATTACAAAGAATCCTTACTTATGTGTTCTCAACATGGATGCCAAGATTAAAGCTCTCAAGGTGAATTTATTGGCATCCATATCTTGAGCACATAATAAGCAGGGACCTACTCACAATCTACTAGATTATGGCAACCTTCATTAATGCACAGGCGCACAGACAGCAGCCACCACAGTATTGCATCGGCAAAAACTACTGACAGCTTTAAAAGTTGTGATGCACTTTGCATTGTTACACAAAAAACAAAAGTGAGGCAAAGTGAAGTGTCTAACAGATTTTAAAGCTGCCTCTTGATGAGAAGCAGAAGTTACTGTGTGGCAGCACTAAATGTATTACAGTTTTCAGATTTGTAAAATATTGTGCTCCTACACTTTATTTATTTATTTTACATTTGTTGACCGGGAAAGTCTGACTGGGTGTATGCCCATTTTCAGAGGAGGCCTGAGGAGAAAAGCTCCATATATTCAGACATATGAGACTTACATAATATAAGAGTAAAATCTAGCATATCAGATGAAAAAAGAAACAGTATAATTATAGTAAAGACACAGTACAACAGGAGAAATGACCTATATGTCAGAGTATAATATCACAAGGAAGGCTCTATATATTCAGACAAGCAAAATTTCACATAATATAAGAGTATAATCTAACATTTCAGAGGAAAAAAAAAACAACGTATTTACAGCAAAGACACAGTCTGACAGGTAATGACATATGTCAGAGTATAATAACAATATAAGGTTCAAGACATTTGCCTAGTAATATTAATTTCTCACATAGAGAAAAGAGTAAACATCGTACTGCAATCATCTGCTAGTTAAAGGATATGAAATAGTAATGAAATACTGATAACCTGTTGACAGCTAATAGTAGAGCTGGCAGATAATTAGTGGCACAGGAGAAAGGGGGGGGGTTAGTTGGGGTATAAGAAGGACATAGCCAGTGAGATTTTAGGTGCGCTTTAAGAGCATTTTTGAAGAGACTGCTAGAAGGGAGGGAAGTTATGGCAGTGGGAAGTGAGTTCCAGATTTTGGATATGGAGTAGGAGAATAGCGCTTCCCCTGCAGAGTTGTTGGGTTTGGTGACTTGGAGTAGATTTTTGTTGTAGGAGCGAAGGGGTCTGGAGGATTGGTAGGGTTGGAGAAGTGTATGAAGTGAGGAAATTTTAAGAGGGTGGTTTACAAGTTTATGAGCAAAGATAAGTTGGGTTAGGTGTAGGAGTTGAGGGAGCTCAAGCCAGTCTAGATTTCTAAGGGAGACACAGTGGTGACTGTGGTGGGAGACCCCTGATGCAAATTTTGCAGTTTTATTGTAGCAGGCTTCAAGTTTCTTTAGGTCTGATTGTCGAAGATTTGTGAGTATGGGTGATGCATAGAGTAGGGTTGAGATTAGTTGGGAAGTTGCGGTAGAGATTCTGGCTGGTTTAGTTAGTTATTGTTGGTTTCTATACAAAGCACCCATTTTTTTGTGGACTTTTTTATTGTGAGTGATATGTTTGTTTGTTTGTGTCTTTCGGCTTTTCCCGGTTAGGGGTCGCAACAGCGCAACTCCCGTCCACTAATGATTGGCAGTAGAGTTTTACGTACTGGCTTGCCAGGCCTAACGCACAACCTTCAATGAAGGAACGCCCATTCACGCATGTCGCCACACAGAAGACGCTCTAACTGAGAACTGAACAGGCAATGTCTAACTGTGAGGCGACAACGCTACTGCAGCACCACCACCGCAGTACATTGTGAGTGATATGTGAGTGTCAAATTTTAATTTGTTGTCAATCTGTACATCAAGCAGCTTAACTTTTTTACACATTCACTTGTAATGTATCGGGACAGCCAAAACCCCTCGTGTATTAACAGGAATTATGATCCGGTCACTGACCAAACTCCAGTTTGATATGTGTTTTCTGCATAATACATTTATTCACAAACTGAATATTTTGAATTTATTTCCTGAGCAGCTAAAAAATGGATCATAATTAGTGACGGGTGTTAATTTCACATGGTCGCTGAAGCAAGCTATGCATTAGTACCACTCAGCGCTTATGAACAAAAGTTAGCAAACAGTATATTCAACCTGCATGTAACAGAAACTGGTAACTCACAACAGCTTGTACATTGCAGGTTACTAGTTAAGTCTATGTACAAAATAGGAAGGCATCCAACAATTTCTAGAGAAATGTTTAGATCCAAGCTAAGTTTCAATAAATGATTTTAACTCACAAGGTACTGTTGTTTTCAACCATACAATGCAGCACACAAATGAAGCAAATGAGCAAAATACACCCTGTTAAAAAAGTGTGTCCCATCTTAAACACTAACGCAGGTACATTTTTCTTAAAATAACTGTCATCTGTTACCTTGTGCCACACTAAGTATGTCTGCTCCTCACCTTTTTTTTCCAAATAACAGATGTCTTTTGAGATCCGAGCGCATTACAGTAGATAGTCAGGTTTCCCCCCAACATCACGTCTGTAGGCTTTTCTGGAGTCAACATTACTTCACTCAGATCTGAAAATAACAAAGAGATGGCAAATCAGTAGAGTTCTTGTTTGATGAATTACTAAGAGTATCTGCACAAAATGTTCTCAGTAGAAAGGTAGGCAAATGCCCACCAGGAAAAAGGACCATTTTTCTTATGAAGTAAAAATGTACATGGCTGGAGTTGTGGCATAGAGAGACAATGCCTGAACTAGGACCCAGCCAACCTTGCTTTGGGTAGTGTCCCTGGCAATGGAGAAGTCTAGATATGGAGGGAGAGGAGTGAAATGACATTGCCTGCTTGCCTCTGCCAAGTAGTAGACTGAAGGGTATTTTGCAGGTAGAGTTCCCTACTAATGAATCTCTGGTGGACACTGGGAACCAACAGGGGTGGTCTGCTCAAGGATCTGTATCACTCACGAGTGTGGGTGATGACCTCATACTGCAATATATACTTGGCCCACCCCCATGCTTACACAGCATGCAGAACAGTCATGATTCAAACAAGGAAAAATCCTCTGAAGACTCTATACCTTATGCTGCACCATGACTGCAGTGGCAGACAGATGGCTGGCAGGCAACAGGAGCTGAAAAATGCAGCAGACCCCCCCCCCAAAGAATCTATATAGAAAAAAATAGGGAATGGAAGGGTGGGTACCCATACTGCCACATTAATCCTTTTCAAGTCTTCAGGGTTCTCTTCAATGTGTACCTCAAAGTCATGTAGATATTCGGATAGAAAAGCCAATATTTTTTTGGTGACATTAGACAAGCAATGGAAACGAAAGGCTGATTATGGGAACTCTACCACAGTTCCAAAACTCATTCACCACACTCTTATTATAGCACTGTTAGAATTCAGTGCCATTGCTACGCATTACCAGGCAGAATAACTTCTGCCATTTCCAGACCTCTCATTATAAAGCTAACCTTCAGAGAAACACAGTCAAACCTCTACCCCAAGCAACACCAGAGACAACTGCTGAGAAATTTGCTGAACACTTCTGAACATTAGCCACAGCTCTTATAGCATTCCCTTTCACCCAACTAGGATTTATTCTGCATACTTATGACTTCAGACTTTGAGTGTAAAGTGTGTTTTTTTTGTTAAAGAGGATGAAACCGGATGGCTCTTCTTCAATTTCTTCAAATGGCACACTGCAATCTTGTCTACCAGTTTCTTTTTTATTCAGTCAAAGCAGGGCAGAATCTTATGCCCCACTACTTTGGAGGAGTACCTACATTCAGTCACTTCAGACCTATAATCTCTCTGCAGTCCTCTCCAAATTCCCACATAAAGCTATTCTTATATAGCTACTTATCCACATCCAGTTCTGTAATCTATTAACTCATTCCCAACATGGTTTCAGAATTCATCATGAGGTAAAAATGATGCTATTGGCATTCACAGATGAAAACAGAGATGATCTAAATATAAACACCAGTTTGTCACTGCAGCTTTCCTTAGCCAAATGCCTCTGATGCAGCCACTGTTTACTCATTAAACATGTTTTCAGCACTGGTGCCATCTAGTTAGTACTGACTGATTCTCCAGATATCCTTCCAATTGGATCCAAAAAGTAAAATGCATATCTGCCATTTTATTGCCAAAACCAGTAGAACAAGGGGCCCTGCACGGTTTACGCCTGATCAGCTTTTGTTCATACAATCTGTAAATAACATGGAGTCTCAGTGTCAAGATATGACTGTCAATGTGCTGACAATTTTCCCTTATATACTCTCACATGATAACCAAGAAAACTCAAGACAAAACAAGAGCGTATCCTCAGTTCTCTATAATACTTACTCAAAAATTCTTCTTCCATACTCAGTTCCTTACAATCTAGATGCATGCTTTTCACTCCTATGGTAAACAAAGCCTGATTGTTCATATCTCCTTTATCTTCCACCGGCAGCATAAATCTTTAGGTACTACAAACTAAAAAAATCTGTTAAAATACTCTAATAACTCAATTGTAATGATTGCCTCTACACTCTCATAACAACTTAAACAGAATGATCACATTTCTCTTCAAAGCCAAAGCATGCATGCATGGACAGACTGCTGAAGGGGTCATTAGGGCTAATGTTTCACTTTGGTGCTTGCGCATACTTGGACAGACTACTGAAGGATCATTAGGGGAGATGTTTCATTTTGATGCTTGTGCATAAAGGGGCAAAGTACTGAAGGGATCACCATGACATTTAGAGAAAGAAAGCAAACAATGCAGCTATACTGCCTTATAGGCAGCAATGCAACAACGCCAAGTATAATTTTAATGTATATTCTTCTTCATTTAAAAAAGGGATATAGTAAAACCTTCCACTATGACTCATCAAGATTAAGCTCCCTAATGATGATGCTCACTGAAATTTAAGTTGTTTTTGCAGGGGGTAGGCTTCCCTCCATCCCCAATGTGGGGGCGAGCCACCCACACCCTCTAAATTGATATCACTATTCTCTTCTGGGTCACTGAAAAAGTAACATACGTCTTGGCCTCTTACGAAAGCAATATCAGAGGGGCATACCTCTCAAATTCTTAACACAAGAAACCTGGACAAGGCCTAAAATAATGTGGTCAAAGGCCCAAAAACAGTGACAGGTTTTAAATATTGCTCTTATAAAGTTTAAACGTAGAAAGTTACTTGAATAACAGGATTTGTATGGGTATGCATTTTCTGAAGGAAATGAAGTCTGAAACACAAACATATGCCATTATTGAATGAGTTCAATCCATAAAACCACTAATTTTATGAGGGGATAATCTGAACACTCTGCACAGGCCAGGGCTAAGTATTCAGCACATGTTGCTTAATAGTCTGAAAGTCCATTTGTTGCCTGGATGAATTAAGGAGAAAAATCAATTAAAAATGAGGCCTCGCTGTGTTCTATATTCTTAATAGGCTTCTTGAGGTCTCCATTAATGTCCCTTGAAATATTCACGATTACTGCAGACTTGTAGTATAACAAATTGCACTGACCAAAAAGTATTATACTTTATGTCTGAGCCAGATATTGATATATGGTTTTGGAAACCTTTTTCTTTTGGTGTTTAAGCAGCTGAAGAGTATCAGAAAATAAGATAGGTGTATGTAATGCAGTTATACAGATAGTTATTGGAGTTGATATTTAGGACTATTAGCTAATTTTAGCTCAGGCATTTCCTTTATTGAGGACTAACATGAGCATTTGATATATACCTATTATGGTTTGTTTTGTGCAGTAACAAAAGAGCCATGTGTATGTGTTTCTAAGTTCATAGGCGAGTACTAGTTTATCTACCTTTGTAGACCATTTTAAGCCTAGCCATGTTTCTCATCCCAAAGTAAGAATCAAATCCATTACCTTCTGTGTATGCGATAAACCCTGTATGATTCATACTGTCAGGAGCAATTTAATCCAAGGGACCATTTTTTTTCCAATTTTTTTTATTTCTTCTGTAGCTTACTTGCTTACACTTTGCATTTATCTTTCTTTGTTATGTTTGGGGGTCATTTTATAACTGAAACAAGGCACTGAGAGGTACTGTCTGTGTTGTCTAGCAGAGCGCGGCCCTGTTGCTCAAGAATAGACACACACTATATTTGGCATGGAAGATGCAAATTCAGTAACAGGCATTCAGAATGAATTTACATATTTCTCAAGATATAAAAACTGGGTTAGGCAAGACAGAATTTACATTTCACAGAAACAGGGTGGAAATAAAAGAAAGGGAGCTATGGTTAAGAAGTAACAAGAATTATTTAGAGGGACTGACAGATGTCAAAGCACTGCAGAATAGGGGGGATCTCACAGAAAAAGAAGAGGATCAACTTCAGAATGCTGGGCAGAAAATAAGGGATAACCTTGATAATATATACAAGCTTAGAAAGACTGCTATTAAGCAACTGATTTTTGATAACAACACTAGAGCACAAAAACTTTTAGCAAAATGACTCAGGCAACAGAAAGTAGAAAGGGCTGTCTCCAAACTTAGGGAGTCTATAACAAGGAGGGTAACAAGAGATCCTGTAGAGGTATTACAAATATTTTGGAAATTCTGTGAGTCTATAAAGCAGAGAAATGAAAAAATTGAGAAAAGATACAAATGGAAATGTTTATGGAAAAATTAAATATGTCAAGGTTAGAGGCAGATGAGGCTCAATTACTAATGGTTAGGATAGGAGGAGATGACATAAAAATGGTGATGTATATATAACCAATCTACAAGGACGTCCCCAGGAATAGATGATATTCCTGTGGAAGTTTGGAAGTTAGGAGGAAAAAACTGATTAAGATCTTGAAGGTTTTGTATGACAATATCTTACGAGGAGGACAAGTACCACGGTCCTGAAAGAAAACAATGGTAGCTGTAATACCAAAAGAGGGTAAAGATCCATCAAACCCAGCTTCATACAGGCCCATTTCAATACTAAACCATGATTATAAAGTGTACATGTCTATAATGGCTAAATGAATTGCAAAAGTAATGCCAAAGCTGATATATGTGGATCAACATGGTTTTGTGGAGGGGAGGCAAACATTTGACAACATTAACAGAACATTGATGATCCAGAAGGAAGTAGAATATAAGAAAATACCATTGTTGTTGGCGGGTCTTGATGTAGAGAAAGCATTTGACAGAGTAAGTTGGAACTTTATAAGCAGGGCAATGGAAGCATTTGGATTTCCTGAAAAAAATTATAAGGTTGATTAGCAGTATATATGAGGGATCGAAGGAGAAAATTAAAGTGGGTGGGGTCCTCTCTGATAATTTCATCTTGAGCAGAGGAGCCAGGCAGGGTTGATCTCTTTTCTCTTTATTATTTGCATTATATTTAGAACCACTACCAAAGTAAACAAGGGACTCAGAAATTCAAGGATATAATTGATATGGTAGACAAGAAAAGCTGGCTTTATTTGCAGATGATAATATTTTAAAAAATCAGAAAAAAACATTACAGTGTTCTGGACTATTTTGAGACAGTTTTGGATATTTTTGGAATACAAAGTTAATGAAGCTAAAACACAGGGAATAGCTGTAAATTATGTACCCACACATGAACTGGTTCAGGAATACCCATATTTATGGGGACATGACAAAATGAAGTATTTAGGATTATGGATTAAAAATGATTCTAGTGTGGCAGCTAAGCATATGTGGGAAGAGACTAAACAAACGATAATACAAAAACTGTGGACATGAACGCTTTGTTATATGGATATGGATAGTAAGATATAAGGAGTTAAAATGTTTTTAGTCTCTTTAGTGTTATATACAGGTCAGGCATATTTTTATCAACCAGAGGAGAAGTGTGGGTAGCATTTAATAAAGATCTGAAGGACTTTATCTGGGAGGGGAAGATGTCAAAAGTTAAGTGGGATAGGCTGATTCTTCTAGTAGAACAGGGTGGATTGGGATTACACAATTTGAAGGAGTATTTCAGAGCTACACAGTTAAGACTCCTATACACAGCACAAGCAGAAAACTATAATTCAAAGTGGAAAGGGATGATGATGATGAAACAAAGGGGAAGCTTAAGAACAAGGAGAGATTGGAATTCTGGTTGCACGTCTTTTAAGGAGAATAACAATAATCATACAGAATGTTATAGCCATAAAGCAGTAGAAAGTATTCTAAAAACTAAACCAACATGGGAATGGAGAAATGAGATTCTGCCAATAGGGATGACTGCAATTAGGGATGCAGACAATAAGCAAGAGGGGGCTAGAATTTATTGGAGAAAAAAGTGCAAAGGAACCAGGGTAATAGGAGCAAATAATAGGGAAAGATGACAGAATGGGAAGATGCAAAGAATTTATGTGGACTGCAGGTTAGAGATTGTCTTCCCTATCAGGGATTGATATCCGAGTATAGGCAAAGAGAAAGAAATGGGGGTGGTTTTAAAAGAAAGACCACCACTGGTAGAGTTTCTAACAGAACCTAGAACAGAAGCTGCCATTAAAAAATGAATAATTAGTAGAGCATATAAAATATTACATGATAAGTATAAGAATCAATCAGAGGAGGTTAGAAAGGATTGGGAAGAAAGATTGGATAAGCAATTCACAAAGAAAAAAATGGGAGGATATATGTATGTCTCCCAAATATGCAACAAAATCTAGAAGATTTAGGATTTTTGCCTGAAAATGTTTACACAGATATTTTTATACCCCAAGTAGACTCCAGAGAGTTTTTCCTCAGGCAGACGGCAAATGTTGGAGGTGTGAACGAGGAGAAAGAGGTAATTGGGAACATATTTTCTGGCAGTGTGGTAAGTTGGCAGACTTTAGGGATTCCCTGCAGAATGCACTGTTGGAGATGCTGTGTGGGCTGATTAGTGTGACGAGGGAGATGATTTTTCTGAGCTATGATACAGAATTAGAATTTCCTAGACATGGCAAGGCTTTACTGTGCCTAATAATGGTGGCTGCCAAAAAAGCAGTTACTAGAAAATGGAAATCAAAATCTAAACCAACTATACTGGAAGAAGTGAATATAGTAACAGAGATAAAACAGCTGTAACTGAGATCTTTAGAAAAAGGTAGGAGCAAACTACATAGGGAAAAATGGGAACTGTGGGAACAATCGATACAAGGGAGGAGTGGAGTTTAAAAGGAGGCAGGACTTAAATGAGCTATTTAATGTTTGAGTGAGAAGATTGGGTAGAGTATAAGTGATGTATAATCTTTGCAACTGGGAGTGTCAGTATGGTTTGTAATGTAAAATGCTTGCAACTAGGACTGTGTCAGTGTGGTTTGTTTTCATTTACATAAATGTAAGATTGCCTATGTAGTAAGTGATGGTTTAATAAAGATGTGTCTTGTTTAAAAAAAGGCAGTAATTGAATAATTGATGTAGTATTGCTTAGGTTATATGACATATAGCAATATATCTGAAGTATAATGTTTGTTATGTTAATATAGTTTTTGATTACTTTTATATGAATGTAAATTTGCCTATGCCACAAGTGATAATTCAAAAAAAAAAAAAAGAGTAGGCACACACTCGGTGTAAGTGTCTGGTATATTATGTCACTGGGGCATGCTGTTAGCAGACAATAAACCACACATTGCTGTGTAGGTGATCCAGTGTTCACTGAACTAGGAATCACTATTAAAGCATTGTGTTACAAGTTGTTGTCAATATGATGTAAACTTAAGATATAAATGGTGTCTTGATGCACACTAAACTTTTTGTGCAGTATACATTATAGATATATTTTGAAGGGTCAGGATACACTTTTTAGCTTTTCTCCTTTGTGTCATAATTCTTCAGTCTATGTCACAACCACAGTTCATGTTTTGTCTGTGTTGCATTTCATATTTGCCAATCTATTAGTAGCATAGTTTCCTATGCTGTTGTTGGCATTTGGACTGTACCTGCAAAGATATGTGGAGTGTGCTAATTTTTTCTTTATTTTTAATATCTGTGTTTTTTTTTTCATTGATAAAGCTGTATTATGTTTGGTTATGTATTACATGACAGTTAAATGATTAACTCTGAAAAATGCTTAAAACATTCAATAAAACTTCCTGTTTGGAAATTCTTGTGAGCCTCCTGGTCTAAGGTTTTGTTAAAAATTGTTGCCAGGGGATTTTATCCATCACCTGTTCAAAAAAATCCTTTTTTTTTTGGAAGTGTCAGTTGAAGAAACATTAGAATAATTTCCCTACATACAGGAATGTTTTTTTAAATACATCAGAATGCTTTGTTATTGTTCAAGTGTTTTGGTTACATCTTATTTATATTTTGCACAAATAATGTTCTTGGTCTGAAAATTTTTACTCAGGACTATACTGAAAATGAGCTGTTCCCAGATTCCCAGAGTAACACTTCCTGATAAACAGACCAGAAAAATAAACAAACTCCTCACTTCATTTTATGTCTTTTCACAAAATAAATATTATTTGCTTACGGTTTACAACCAGCGTTATGGCAGCAGAGACCTCTGTACTGTAGAGAAGATCAAAGGTCCGACACTCATATCTCCCACTGTCTGTCCTCTTGACATCAGATAGAATCAGGGTGTCCTCATTAGACTCCATCTCTTCATCATCCTCACCTTCCTGTATGGAACAGAAATAGCCAACAACTGGTCTCTACTTCACAAAATTCTCTCGGCATATAAGCAACATTTAAAACTACTGTTAATAGAAAGAACTGACTCATACAACAGGCTGCTGCAATGCAAACATATGGTGGATGATAAAAGCAAATTGCTTTAACATGGTGGCAGTCTGTTCCACTTATGTTATACAGTGCAAACATTATTCATAAGCCTTAGACATAATGTAACAACAATTTCAGCTATGATATTTTATCACTAATAAAACACACGTCTAATACTTCACATTTCTTTAGTTCTGATAACAATAGTTACTACCTTCCAGTTCTAAATCTGTTTCACTAAAATCAGTGTGTACTACCTTTATTTTAAAAAATGAGACTTCAGGCTCTGGATTTCCGTCCCCTTTACACTTAATTGTCACATTATCTCCTTCTCTTATCTCATCAGTGGGTGATACCACCATCACATTCACTTCTTCTGTGGGGTCTGCCAAAAAAGTAGAAAAGTCAGTGAGAGAGATGACATGGAAATCTAAATATAATCAATAAATCTGGCAGAGACCACTACTAAAGAAATGGGTAGCCAGTAGTTTAGAAGTACAGAACTACAAACCAGGATACTTTTTGACTACTACAGGGATTAAAACATTACTTAGTGTAGTATAATATAGGATGGGATAGTTATAGTATTAGTATAGTAAGGTGTAGTATACTATAGTATACTATAGTATAGTATAGTAAGGTATAGTATAGTATAGTATAGTATAGTATAGTATAGTATTATAGTATAGTATAACCTGATGTTTATCTAATGTTCTTCCCTGAAAAATGCAAATGGGGGGAACCACACTTTTGCTCTACATTGCTGTTCTTTTATGTTGAGTGGGACAGCCTAATAGTTTTCCATCCAAAACCTGGGCTGGTATGACACAGATCCTGTTAGGCTGGATAAACTTTTTCTCCAACCAGGTTTAGCAAACAAGATGTTGTGCAGTATTGGGTGTATTATTACTCTTAATATGATAATGTCTGCTACTCAGTCTCAGTTTTCAACAATCATGGCTACAGACTTGACTACCATTACCAGAATTTGAAGTTTTTTTTTATTTCATGACCTTCTGCCATTACAGGCATTTGGTTTCTCCAGGCTTACATCTGAACTTGACCCATTGGTGCTAAAAAGGGCAACTTCAAAGTTGCCAAAGTAAAAACCCACCTCCACTTACTTTGGTGCCTTTTGGGACGTTTAACATCCCCAAACTTTTCCAAATGTTTCCCCGAGTTCTTTTTATTAGCAGAATGCTCAAAACAGGCTGTTGAGCAACTAATAAATACATGTGCCTTGCCCTCTCTCAGCAGTTCAGCTTTTGTGTTGCCAGTGATCAAAATCAGGAAATATGTTTGTTTTTAAAATTAGATAAGTGCAACATATGTTCTCCAGCTGAAGTTAAAATGCTGTCTAACTGCTGAGAAGGCTCTCATAAATGAACCACTTAAAGACTGCATGTAAGAAAAGACAAAAAAAGTAACCATGATTATCTGAGGCAAGGAGTAACGTAGCCCAAGAGTATACATGACACAAAATGGGGTAACCAGATATATAAATGCAAGAAATAATATGTTTCACCTGTGTACAATGCTTAGCAATAAACCCGCATTACAGAGGATTCAGTTCAGAATATACTGTGACATCTCCTTGACCTCGCTAGGTACCACCATACAAAGCATCAGTTTCACTACAGATCATGACACAGACAATGAAGCATATCTTTATAGTGTGACTGTTGTAAATGTATATCTATAGCACTTTTAGTTGCCTCATTGCAACCATGCACACATGCTTGCTGTTATCTCTGTTGGTACTTACAGTGTAGCGTTAGGTTCACTCTTTCAGACTCCATCATTTTGTCTGCCCCTGGCATTCGATAGCTCACCTCACAGTAGAATTTTTCTATTCGATCCTCTTTTGTGACTCTGTGGTACAGAGTACTACTAACTGTGTAAAGGCCACTTGATTCTTTTACCACTGATGCAGAGATCCTCGTTTCTGTTTGTAAAACAAAAAATGAAACAAAAAGAATCCTGCAGTAACATCTGGAATTACAAACTGCTATACAGAATAAGAAAAACCTGTCAAACATTGCCAAGTACAGGCCACATATGTGCATGTAAGACTCCAAGTGATGACTGTGAAACCATAGAGGACAATCCAGCTCTAATATAGGTGCTTGGTCAACAATACAATTGGAACAATAGGACAAATGTAATAAAGCTGTACAGAAATTTTAAGGCTTACCTTTCTACTGTTAATATGATATTAATTGTAATTATGTAATTATGAATGCCTGTTTTAGTTGAATCTCAAATTGCCTATGTACTTTGACCTGTACTGTAGAAATTTGATAGTCTCTGTATTCACCTTTTTGAACTTACTGAAAGGAAAGCCTATATGCCTGTTTTACTTGTGTCTTAATTCCCTATGTAATTTTAAATCCCTGTTTTAGTTGTATCTTAAATTACCTATGTACTTTGAATGTATTTTTGTTATTATGCATTAGATAGTGGAGCTTTTCTCCTCGGGCCTCCACTGAAAATGGACATGTATCCAGTTGGACTAGCCCGGTTAACAAATGTAAAATAAATAAAATAAATATATATCTAAAAACATACCAAAAATATCAAAAGTGTCATTATTAAAAGGCATAATTCCTGTGACTTATAACTTTGGGCATGCTAATAAATATATAACAGCAGTTATCCGACAAACGATTCTGAAGATGGCAAAAAGCATAGAACTAACACTGCGGGGTGGGGGTTGGCATAATGGTTAAGGTGTTTGCCTTAAAAATACAAGATGCAGGGTTTGATTCTCACATGGGGTAATTGGCTAGGCTTAAAAAAAATGACCCACAAGGGCAGTTAGCCTAGTACCAATCTATGAACCTATGAACCTATGCACTTCCAGCAAAGTACACTGTACCACAAAGTAAGATCTGCACACAGGAAGGAACTAAACATGCAGCTAAAGACATGTAATGAAAAGGTTAATATAACAAAAGTCCCTTAGCATCAGAGGCACTATGTTTTTATAATTAATGCTGTTCTCAGTATTAAGCAACGCACTGGCCTAGAATCTTACATACCATCATTGTCTTTCATTGGAGTACGATCTTTGTACCATGTGATGTTTGGAGTAGGGTAGCCATTCTTAGTGACACAAGTTGCAATCTGAAAATATCAATAAAAAAAAGATAACCACATGATGTCTGTCCTCTTTCTACTGCTTTCACAGTACTACTTTGAGGATCAATATCTGTTTATTTCACCTTGAAACAGGACTCCTATATTACAGAATGGCAATTCCAGTGAAGATGAAACATTTCGGCAATCACATAACTAATTTACAATTACTTACCCTACGCTAATCCAGCATAATTAGAGCTGGAACCCAAAGTGATGTCAGGGCCTCTTGTCCTTCCATGAATATTCATGCCATAAACACGGCATGTTTTGGCTTCTGCATTCAGAAGCAATCTTTAAAATGTTATATTTTTTTAAAGGTTGCAAAATGCACTTTTCTATTAACAGAAAAAGGTGTTCACATGCATAATGGTGCACGAGAGCACATTTTTGTTTGAAAAGAAACCTTTGTTTCACACCTTTAAACATGATCTTTAATATTATGTAAGTAGAACAGGAACCTCCCAAATGACAAAACCGTGCCAAAAACCAAAGAAATTCAACAGCAGGAAAAAAAGTCAGGCACAGTACCGTGGCTGTACACAAATTCAGATGTTCCAAGGTGAATCAAAAACACTTTAATAAACTGATGAGCACTTTCACAATTACAAATCGCTTCTTCAGACCAAAAAACAAAAAGAAAGGACCATTTTATATAGTGCATACCATTAAACAATTAAACAATTAAGTAAATGACCCAATCACAGTGTTCTAAAAAAGTATATATCTATCTATCTAAAAAACATACCAAATATATCAAAAATGTCATTATTAAAAGGCATAAATGATTATACTTCTTAACATTTTAAAAACTACTTAAGAAATGTGTAATATGAACCTATAATCATTTCCTCAAAGGTCTACTATTTAATTCTAGTTTTAAGGGTACTACATCATTTAAACCTGAACCTTTATGTGTCCTTAATTTTAGAATCCATCTTGTTTCACTATGTTCAGTAGTGTTTATTAAATCACCTAGTCTCATATTCTCAGTTATTCCCTCCAGGACCTGAAATATGAATCTATATTCACCCCCCTCATGTTTACTATGCTTAGCTAACGCACTATATTCTAATCCCTTGTTGGTACAATACATATAATCTCTTATCCGTTCTATCTACATAAAACTTTTTACAGCAAATGCAATGGGCTAGATATACTAGATTCTTTGTATTACAATCAGCTATAACATTCATCCTAACCAACTTCCCAAAATCTGGGTGACTAAATGAATCAGTTGGAGTGGCACATTAACATCTTGTCAGGACCTTCTACACCAGTTGCAACAGCAGTGGAGAGGCAGGGTCAAAAGGTCAGAAACATAAAGCAGTGCCGTAGCCAAGACAGGGATGACAGTGATACATTACAGCACTGGCAAAGAGGTGGTATCTAGTCCATAGTTATGGGCTATGACACTGATAACAGAATAAAGTGCTAATAAGATGTTAGAATGAAAAAAAAGAGTAATTATATTAATTACATTTTATACATTTGTTCACTATCAAGAAAGGGCAAAGGTTTCTTTTAAGAAATTGGGTAGTTTTTGATAATATGGACATTATAATGGTGAGGGATTTTAATTGTAAGAGTAAAGGGTGGGAGGATAGTACAGGATGTGAACTTATGTACAAAATTTGATGAATTAAGATATATGCAAATGGGTATGGACAGGACTTTTGTATATTATAGAGTCAAGCTTAGAACTGAGATATTTTTTTCTTTTCTTTTCTGGACCTTTGAAGGAAAACAGAAGAAGTAATGTTTTATTAAGTTTTACTAATTAAAAGATGGCACATTCAGGAGTGCATCACCTTCTTTATGTTGCACTGCAGTGTCAGTATTGGGAAATTATTCCAAGCATCTGATGTGGGAAGAAAACCCAAAGCCTTTTAATTTCCTAGCATCAAAGGTAAGTGTGCTACCTGTTGACCTACTAGAAGGGAAAGCAATGTCTAAAGCAGGAAATCTGTTAAGTGCAGAGCATGCAAAACATGGAATTCAAATGGGAACTTGGTGGTAAAGGAGGAGACCGGACAGCCACAGCAGTATTCTGCAAAACATGAAATTCAAATGGGGACTTGGTGGTATAGGAGGAGACCGAACAGGCACAGCAGTATTCTGGAAATCAAGAGTCAGGCAAAGGAGAAAAGGGACATGAAGAAGCAAAACACTCCTGACATAAGCATGTGGAGATCAATGATAGCAAAACAATTTACATAGGAAAGCAAGCCTGATGGGATACGTGTGCAGAAAACCTAGAATGAGGAGAGGACTTTCTAATGTGCAGGGGGCTCTGTAAACAGGGGGGGATTAGACAGAACAATTAAACAGAGAGAAGGAGATTAGTACAGGTGGACACAGTTACAGAAATGATACTGGCTAGGGCAGGCATAGCTGTGGTCACAGCAACTGCAAAAACCAAGACCACCCACCAAAAACTATACAAGTTGGCATGAATGAGCTATTCTAGCATACAGTACTGGTGATGGTTAAGAAGACCAGAACTCTGGCCGTCAGAGGTGGGTGGGGAGATAGGGAGTCTTTCTAGAGGTGCTTCTGGCACTCAGAATCAGCAGCATTAGGAAATAAAGAATAGTGTATAATTCTTGGCTCAGGCAACAGAGGCCAGAGCAAGAGTTCAAAGAGGTAGGGGACTGGAAGGGAAGCATGGGAGGATGAAGAGAGGGAGGACAAGGAACTCCTCTTTTCAAGCGACATCAGCTTTAAAGAAGGGGCTAGAAGGAAACATTAGAACTGTGATCCTTTAAATGGATGTGGGAGTAAGGGAAGAGGAGTAGGAGTGTGGGAACATCCAGCTTCACAGCAAAAGAGCAAGAACAGGTGCAGAAGAAGGCAGTAGGGTAGCTAGGGTGGGACGGAAAGGGTGGTTGCCCTAAATACAAGCTTTTAGGAGCGCTACTGGCACCTCAGAAGAGTTGCTGATCAAGCACAGTGTAGTAATAGCATTCATTTAAAAAGCCTTTGATATCATTCATGCTTAAACGAATGTGTTTATCTGTTTGTAGTGAAAATGGGTGTTTCAAATTGAGACAAGAACCTAGTATAACCTCTTTGCAACAGTTACAAAAGATTTTTTACAGTCCTCAGATTTGTTTTTTTTCCCCTTCAAGTTGAGCTATCAAACAGCTCTGGTACAGGGAGATAAGGGAACAGCAGGGAGAATGTAAAATAAAAGAAATGAGGGGTAGGAGAGTCTGCTGAGAAATCTCAGGAGCCTGATGAATAAAAGGATCTGAGCTGTAAGCACTGTTGGTGGATGCAAATGCACTAGGCATCACAATGACTGGGCCAGATGGAAGGATTGAGGTATGACAACAACAGGCTGTAGAGCATTTACAGGAAGTTATGGAAGGTAAAGATGGGAGGAGTATACACTTGGAAAGGCATAAAATATGACACAATGGAGGAAGAAGATGGAGAAGTGGTAGAAAATTAAACACAGAAAGGTGTGCAGTGACAAAGTACAGTTGTGTAAAATCTTAACATAACAGTAGATGTCCTTACCTTCACTGCTGCAGTATTCATTATTATATGGGATTCCCTGTTGTGAAGCCCATCATCCGGACAGCCTACCATTGGTACGATGAATGTCACCTACACACTCCTCATGTAGCATATGGCATAAAGGTGATGTTCAGGCATACCATCCTCAGAACTGATTGCCCCGTAGGAACATCAGTTCAAGGAAAAACAAAGACCACCTGCACATCCAGGAAGGAAGAAAAAAAAAAAAAGACTAGGTGGGTGGAGGGAGGGAGTGAATACTGAATGGTGACGGCAAGGACATCTACCATTACAGTATGAGTTTACACAACTGTACTATATCATTACATTCACCACTGCAGTATTCATTACTCTATGGGAGAGTGCCAAAGCTCAGGAAGAAAGTTGGGAGGAGGAAGCAGCAGTAGAGCCCTCAAAGAGGCCATGAAGAATGGCATCAGCAAAACCAAATCTAGCTCTAGAGATACCATCCAACTTGTAATGTTTGGTAAAGGTATGTACAGAAGTCCAGGTAGCTGCTTCAAGAATAGAATTAGTGACTAAACCCTTAATAAAAGCACCAGAAGATGCCACAGCTCTAGTAGAATGAGCCTTTACAGAAGAAGGAAGGTTATCGCCATGAAAAGTGTAACAAAAAGAAATAGCCTTTGAAATCCAAGTAGAAATAGTTTGCTTGAAAACAGCCAAGCCTAAAGACTTAGGATGAAAGGAAAGAGACAACTGATCAGATTTTCTGATAGCTTTAGTCTCATCTAAATAAAATCTGAACTGTCTATGCACGTCTAAGGTATGCAGAACCCTCTCACTATCAGATTGTGGAGAGGGGGAAAAAGTAGGCAATTTAATAAACTGATTAAGTGACAACTCATTAACCACCTTGGGCATAAATGAAGGATTAGTACACAAGGACACCCTGTCCTCATGAAATATCAAAAAAGTGGACAGGCCATAAGGGCTTGCAACTCAGACACCTGTATGGCAGAAGTAAGAACTACCAAAAGAACTGTCTTCCTAGACCAACATTGCAAGGAAGCTGAAAAAAGCAGGCTCAAAAGGAGCCTGAGTCAGTTTCTCCAGAATTAAATTAAGATCCCAGGGAGGAAGAACAGGCTTCCTGGGAGGTCTAATATTAAGAACACCTTTAAGAAATTGCTTAGCCTCAACTCTAGAAGCTAACAGGGGAGTTAAAAGCAGACAAGCAGAAAGAGCTGATAAGTGGGCCTTAATAGAAGAATAAGCCAAACCAGCATTGAGCAACTCACACAAATAAGAGACAACCAAAGGAACATCCACAGTAAGTGGGTCCACGTCACGAGAATGACACCAAATAGAAAATCTCTTCCATTTAGATAAGAATGATTTCCTAGTAGTAGGTTTCCTGGCCTCCTGCATGACCTGTACATGACCTTTAGAAAAAAGGTTTCTATGAGGGATCAAAACCCTATCACCCACGGTGTCAGCTGAAGCATGGACAGGTGAGGATGGATGAGAGATCCCTTGTCTTGTGTGAGTAGATCCACCCTGTGAGGTAACTTGTGATGACTACCCTTGGGTGAACCAGTGCTGTCATGACAAAAAGGGAGTCGCCAACAAAATTTCTGGAGCATCCTGCTGAATCTTAAACAGGACCCTCGGAATGAGAGGAAGGGGAGGGAATACATGAAGATACATCCCCTTCTAAGAAAATGAGAGGGTATCCACTTTCCGTATCAGAGGACCTGGGACTCAAAAACACAAAGCACACAATGGAGGAAGTTGTCTGTTTAGAGAGGAGGCAAAGAGATCTACTTGAGGAGTACCCCACTAGTGAACAATGTCCAGAAATACATCCCTGTGAAGCAGCCATTCATGGGATTGAGTGAAGGACCCACTCAGAGTGTCTGCTACAATGTTCTGATTTGAAGGAATATAAAATGCCTTTACAGTCACTTGATACTTGACAGCCAGATCCCATACCAGAAGTGCTAGTCAGCAAAGAAGATAAGATCTCGTTCCCCCTGTTTGTTGATATACCACATAACTGTGGTATTGTCCGTGGATACCTTGAGGGGCCCCAGAAAGAAAAAGAGGATGAAAGACCTGAAGAGCGAGCAGAAGAGCCCTCATCTCTTTGATGTTGACGTGCTCCTTCTGCTGACGAGGTGACCACACTCCCTGAACCTTCAGGGAGCCAAATGTTGCTCCTCATCCCACATCTGAAGTGTCTGTGAACAGATCTTGAGAGGAAAGAAGAGGATGAAAAGGGAGCCCTGGATTTAGAGACAACTGCTGAGTCCACCACAGAAGTTCCTTCTTGAGGTTAGGGAGAAGAAGAACTGTAAAGTCTAGAGGATGCGCATGTTGAAGCCACATCGACTTCAGAAACCTCTGGAAATTCCTTGTGAAATTTAACCAGAGAAAGCATTGGATTGGTGGAAGCCATGAACTCCAAAACTCTGAGAAACTCCCTGGCTGTAAGGGAGCCCAGGTGAATAAGAGTTTGAAAGTAAGAAATGAGAGTTAAGGCCTTTGGAAGTGTCAGGGATTCCAGCATTGGCACCATCTGAACCCTGCAACCCAGAAAGACCTGATCTTGAGAAGGAGTCAGGGAACACTTTTTGAAGTTTATTGTGAATCCCAGACTCTGAAGAAGAGAAATGGTAAAACAAAGATTTTGCAAATGGACCACTGGAGTGGATGCCTGAATCAGCAGTTCATCCACGTAAGGAAATATTTGGATCTCTTGAAGCCTGCAAAAAGAAGTCACAGCAGCAAGGCATTTGGTGAACACCCTTGGGACAGTAGAAAGGCCAAAGGGCAAAGCACAGAATGGAAAATAGCAGGAAGCAACAGATAAATGCAAAAACCTCCTGAAAAGAGGATAGTTTGGAATATGGAGATAAGAATCCTTGAGATCCAGAGACCCCAGAAAGACCTGAGGTAGCAAGAGAGGAAAAAGGGTCTGAAGAGACAACATCTGAAAGGAAGGCACCTTCAGAAAGGTGTTTAGATGAGAGAGGTCTAGAATTGGTCTCCAAACACCTTCTTTTCTGGGCACTAGAAACATACTTGAATAAAACTGCTTCCCCCTTTGGGACACAAGCACCTTTTGAATAGTATCCTAAGACAAGAGATCTCAAAGAACCTCTGGGAAAAAAAGAAGTTGTTCTTGAGGAGGCTGAGGAATGCCCATAAAAGGAGGATGGGAATTTAACATCATGAAGTACCCCTGATGAATTACTGACAGAACCCAAGAATCCTGGGTGATTCAAAGCCAAAAAGAGAAACAGAAAGGCAAAGAGAAAGAGGAATGTGGCTGGGAACAGGTGGATAGTCAGACAAAACCTGGTTTGTCAGGAAAGGAAGGCTTGAGAATCCCTGCAGTCTGTGTGGCCTTAACAGGAGGAGGCTATTTACCACCCTTTTTACCTTTAGCAGGAGGGCGAGATTATCTATGAACAAAGGCTGGCCTAGAAGGGTAGTTTCTCTGAAATTTAGGCACAGGAGAAACAAAGACATGTTTAAGCTCCTGTAAGGCCTTCCTCTTGTCCTGAAGAGACTTAAACCAGCAGTCACTTCCCCAAACAAAAGTTTAGTATCCAGAGGAGCATCCAGCAACTTAGCCTTGATATCATCTGGTAAAGATTGAAGCCTAAGCCAAGAATACCTCCTCAGTACTGAGCCAACAGCAGCAACCCTAGAAGAGGCATCCACTGCATCATAACTACATCTGATAGAATGACGAACAACTTGAAAGAAAGTCCATAGCAAGGAAAGAGCAGAAGATTTACTCTCAGAGTCTGGAAGATCAGAAAGAAGCTGAGAAGCCTGAGAAAGAAGAGCCAACACATACCTAGATATATGGGTATGATAATTAATAGCCCTAAAAGCTAGGGGGGCAGAAGTATAAACCTTCTTACCCAGCCTGTCTATGGTTCTGCTTCCTTGTCAGAAGGCAGTAACTTAGACAAATGATGCAATTGAGATGGCTTATCAGAGGCTACAGACACCACAGATGGATCAGCAACAGGACATTTGAACAAAAGTCCTCAGGCACCCTATAAAACCGATCAGACTTCTTGGGAGCAGGGGGAAGAGAATCAGGCACTTTACAGGCATTAGTAAAAACATCTAGTAAAGCAGGCACGACAGGAGGAGTAGCTGCAGGTTTAGGAGATTCCATCCATTAACTCATAGTACACTTATGGATATCAGAAACCTGGGCACAAGCTCAGTTAAAAATTCCATCATCCTAGAGAGAGTGTGTCCACAAAGGAAATTTCCTCAGAAGGAGTATCTGGACTATTAGTTTCCTCCTCCTCAGACCCATAGTCTAAAGGAAAAGGAATCTATGTAGAATAAGTAAGGGAGACTTCATCAGAATCCAACTCTTACTCAGAAGAATTCAATTCCCTAGGCCATTTAAGTGTAGAAGAGGACCAAGGAGGACCAGGAACCAAAACCCCTTGAGGAGGCCTTAATGACAGTAAAGTAGTAAATAACCCCTGAGTAAAGGCCTGCCACTCACTTAGTGGGTCCCTAAGAGTAGAAGAAACATGTCTAGTTTTCTGTTTCTTTTTTAAGGGGCCTGTCTGTCCTAGAACATTGAGAGGGCCCTGACTCAGGATGGGATTTCACAATCATAATAGGTGCTTCTTCCCTAAAAGAAAGCTGTGGAACTCCCCTAGACCCCTCAGAAACAATCAACCGTGGTTCCCCTTGAACACCCAAACTGCATGCCTGCAAAGTCTCATCGGATGTGCTGCCTGCCAGATCCTCACTGGCCTCCAACCCTGACACAGCAGAGGAATCTGACAACACAACCAGGCGAGCCTCTGGGTTTGTAATAACCTCAGGAGAAATCCCCAACAGAGGCTGGAGAGCAGAAGATTCCGGTTTTATCTTTTTCCCCTTCTTCTTCCCTGAAGGCTACCCCTCGGGGCAGGAAGTTTCATCCGTAGTATCTTTAGCAAGCAGCTTAAGATGCTGGTTCTCAAGATATAATGAAAGGGAGGAAAGCCTACAACAAACCCTGACAAATAAAGCAAGACATAGAGTCGTGAGAAGGTCCTAGCAAAAAAGGCACTTATTGTGGTGGTCTTTATGGGGAATCTGTCTCCCACACTGGCAGTTACCCTTCATGGATGACATTAACCCCCCCAAACGGCACAAAAACAATGAATAAAAGAACAAAACCCCCAACTGGGTATTTATCTGCAAAGGTGAGGACTTCAGCAAACAGGAGAAATCACCTGAGTTCCAATAAATAGAACAAAATGGCAAAAAACAGATGAAGGTAAACAGACCAACAGTCAAAAACAGCATTTAGACTGGTGTCAAAGAAGTCGAAGAAGTTCTGAGGATGGTACACCTAAACATCACCTTTATGCCCTACGTTATGTGAGGAGTGTGCAGCTGACATTCAGCATACTTTAAAGCAATGGTAGACTGGCCGGATGACAGGCTTCACGGCAGGGAATCCCATAT
Source organism: Protopterus annectens (assembly GCF_019279795.1). NCBI lineage: Eukaryota > Metazoa > Chordata > Ceratodontiformes > Protopteridae > Protopterus > Protopterus annectens. Next base: position 1,447,030,477 of record NC_056741.1, on the reverse strand, counting down.
GGTAATGAATACTACAGCGGTGAATGTAAGGACATGGGCCAACTAACTGACAGTCAGGTTGGAGAGAGGAGGAGGGGGCATCCAGTAAACTCACATTGTCTGCAGTCCCTCCTTACAGCCAGGAAAGGAAACAAACAAAAAAAGTATGAGAAGATGGAACAGCAGGAATGGAGTAAACATACGTAATGCAGTCTGAAAGAAGACATATGCAACACTCTACTGTTTGAAATGGGAAGGAAGAGTGAAATTATTTCCATAAATTACCAGGAAGACTTCATTCAAGAGACAAATGGCAAAAAGTACAGTTGTGTACACTTACCATAAATGTAGATGTTTGAGTGTATTCACTGTTGCAGTCATTACACCTGGATTATCTGCTTGCAGTACCCCTCAGTCGGCCTGATTAACAAAGTCTTGGGTCCTGCATCGGTTGCTGTCCCTTCTTCCATGACGTCAGGTCGTCAGGGGTATAAAACATGCAGCCGAAGCCATTACATCAGTTTTTCTTGCCCCAGATGTCAGGTGCCCCCCTAATGGGAAGCAATTAAATCTATAATACAAGGATATATCTTCAACAAAAAAGCAAATACACCAAAAAGCTTTTTGAGCATGGTAAGTGAGAGTAGAGGTATAGCCAAAAAAAGAAAGGGGGCTGGAGGAAGGGTAACCAGGACTGCAACAGTGAATACACTCGAACATCTACATTTATGGTAAGTGTACACAACTGTACTATGTTCTTCGTGTTTCACTATTGCAATCATTACATTTGGGTAGATTCCCAAAGCTAAGGTTGGGAGGAGGAATTTAAATAGAATTAGGACCAGCTATAAGGCCCTGCAAGACTGCAGTGGCAAAAACAGCTCTAGATTACAGAAAAATTGGGAAATGATAATGCTTGGTGAAAGTATGTACAGAACTCCAGGTAGCAGCTTCTAGGATGTCCCTTGTAGAGACGCTCCTGAGAAAGGCTGTAGAGGTAGAAGCAGCCCTGGTTGAATGGGTTCTGATGCCCTGTGGGATAGGTTTTCCATGGTGCCTATAGCAGAAATGAATGTAGTGGCCTATCCATTTAGAAATGGTTTTCTTTTAAATAGCTTTCCCCTCTGTCCCTGCAGCAAATGCCACCGGCAGTTGTTCAGCTTTCCTTTGAGGTTTAGTCTTGTCCATGTAGAAGCTAAGTTGTCTGTGCACATCTAAGGAGTGCAGTATCCATTCCCATTTGTTCTGTGGGTTAGGAAAGAAGGTAGGCAAATGAATGGACTGATTAAGAGCCACACTGGATACCACCTTGGGCATGAAGGAGGGATTGGTTCTGAGGGGCACCCTGTCCCGCATGAAAGATGATGAAAGGCTCCACTGCCATAAGGGTCTGTAATTCAGATACCCTTCTTGCAGAAGTGATTGCTAAAAGGAGAGCTGTTTTCCAGGAAAGGAATTTTAAATCTGTAGTAGCAGCTGGCTCGAAAGGAGGAAGAGTGAGTTTTTCCAAGACAAAGTTAAGGTCCCAGGCTGGAGTTGGAGCTCTCCTGGGTGGCTTTAAATTTTTGGCCCCTCTGAGGAACTGCTTGAGCAGTGGGTGAGAGAAGAGAGGAGGCTCTGTGCTATAATGAGCTGAAATAGCTGAGGCATGAATTTTGATGGAGGAAAAGGACAAGCCCTTATGAAGCATCTCAGTCAAATATTGTAGAATCTGAGGTAAATTGGGCACAGCTGCGCTCATCCTGTGAGATTGGTTCCAGGTACAAAATCTTTTCCATTTTGCAGCATAAGATTTTCTAGTACTAGGCCTCCTAGCCTCTAAAATGATATCCATCACTGATTTACTGAGGGGTGGTAAAGGAGAGATTAGGTAATTAGCCAGGCTGCTAGGTTCAGGGTTTGCAGCTGAGGGTACAGAATCTGGTTCTCCTGCTGAGACAACAGGGAAGGAGTCTGAGGCAGGTGCCATGGGGCCAAACATGACACACTGTGTAGGAGGGGGTACCAGTGTTGGCGTGGCCAGTCTGGTACAATTAAAGTCACCCTTGGCTTGTCCTGTTTGATCTTTAGTAGAACCTTGGAGAGCAGAGGCAGAGGAGGAAAGGCATAAACTGATAGGTTTTTCCAGCTGAAGGATAGAGCATCCACTTTCCAAGCTAGTTTGTGGAGAATCCTTTTGCAAATTTGGCAAATTGATGGTCTGGGGGGAGGCAAACAGGTCTATATCTGGGCTCCTCCATTTGCTTGTCAACATGTTAAAAATCCTTGGTTCCAGTTTCCACTCGTGTGAGTCCATGAGGTTTCTGCTTAGTCCATCTGCCAGTGTATTTAGTTTTCCTGGCAGGAATTGAGCTTGTAGATTCACTTGGTAGCTCAAGGCTGTGTTCCACAATGCCATGGCTAGTCTGCAGAGGAGGTAAGAGTATGCACCCCCCCTGCTTGTTTATGTACCACATGACTGTGGTATTGCCCGTCTTTACAATTAGTTGTCCTGGAAGAATGTGGTCCTTGAAGGCTGTCAGAGCATTCTGTACAGCTAACATTTCTTTTTGATTTATGTGTAGGTATATTTGGCTTGGGTTCCATTTGCCCTGAATGCACTTCCCTGCCAGGTGAGCCCCCCATGCATAGTCTGATGCATCTGTTTTTAAGGTTTGGGCCGCAGGGGGTAGAGTGAATGGTAGTCCTCTGTTTTGGTGGCAGGCCTCTGCCCACCAAAGGAACTCTAGGTGCAGACAAGGTATGATAGGAATCATTGCTTCTAGATCCTGTGAATGTTGACACCATAGGCTTTTGAGATACTATTGCAGTTTCCTCATATGCAGCTTTGTATATGGAATTAGAAGAATGCAGGAGGCCATGAACCCCAAGGCTTGCAGTATTTACCTTGCAGATAACTGGGTTTTTGTGGCCACTTGTTTGAAGTAGGTTGTCAAAAGAATCCGTTTCTCTGGTGTAAGGAAAGCCATCTGGAAAGTTGTATTCAAGCTTGCTCCCAGGAATATAATTTGTTGACAGGGTACCAGGTGTGATTTATTTTTGTTTATGGTGTACCCCAGACAAGTCAGTACCCTTTGAACAAAGGCATGATGATTCAAAAGTATGTCCTGGCTTTCTGCCTGAATTAGACAATCGTCCAGGTATGGGTATATTTAAATATTTCTTTGTATGGAAAATGCAATGACTGGAGCTAGGCACTTTGTGAATACCCTGGGCACAGTAGATAAGCCAAAGGGCAGTGCAGAGAGCTAATAGTGCATGTAGCCTGCTTTGAAGCATAGGTATCTTCTGCAAGACTCCCTGATAGGGATGTGCAGGTATGCTTCTTTTAAGTCTAGTGTTGCCAACCATGCATCTTTGCCTAGCATAGGAAGCAGGTGATGAAGAGAATTTTGGAATCACCAGAAAGCTATTTAGAGTAGAAAGGTCCAGGATAGGATGCCATGTATTGCCTTTTCTGAGTGCCAGAAAAAGTCTCGAATAGAAACCTTGTCCCTTTTGCACTTCTGGTACCAGCTGAATAGCCCCCATGCTTAAGAGAGAAAGAGAGAGAGAGTACTTGATTTTGGGCCTCTGCCCACTGATTTGGGGGTAGATCTGACCACCCTATTGGTGTTGGTAAGGTGTGGAAGTGAAATCTGTATCCTTGGGATACTATATTTAAAACCCATCTGTCCTGGGTAATGAGTTCCCAGTTTTTGGCCTGCAGACCAATCTTTCCGCTTAAAGGAGCATTCAGTTGGGAAGTGCTTGGAAGTTTTAAAAGCAAGTCATTGAGACAGTTTTCCATAGGGGGGAGTCTTACTACTCTCTGATTTGGGTGCAGAAACCCCCCACTGCTTAGTCTTGTGTGTCCCCTGGGACTGAAACCTGGGGTTTCTTCTGTGTCTGGGTTTGGCTTGAGAAGACCTGGAAGGGGCTGGAAAGGACCAATTCTTAGAGGGCCAGTGCCTACTAAATCTAGGAGGCTGAACATGTAAGAAATCTTTAACAGTTTGCATAGATTTAGCTTTATCTTCCATCTTTTTAAGAACTTCCTCAGCCTTGTTGCCAAACAGGCGGTCCTGATTTAAGGGAGCATCCAACAATTTAGCTTTAACACGATCAGGCAAAGATTGCTCCTTAAGCTAAGCATGCCTTCTGAGCATGGACCCAGTAACAGCAGCCCTGCAAGAGGCCTCTAATGAATCAAACCCACATTGCAAAGTATGTTTTCCAACCTGTTCAGCAGAATGCATTAAAGCCTGTAATTCTTTACTTTCCTCACAGTCAGGAATCAATATAATTTTCTGTTTAAGCAATCCAATAACATGTTGCAGATAACTTTAACATATGAAACTGGAAGTTTAAAGCCCTAATGGCCAAGGTTGCAGAAGTGTAAACCTTCTTACCCCATCTATCCAGCGCCCTGGAGTCTCTATCAGAAGGGGTAGGATTTTTAGCAGTAGAAGCCTTAATGCCCTTGGGTCCCTGTGAAATAGTCTCTGGATCCGCAATAGGATTTTTAAAAAGGAACTTGTGTGAATCAGAAACCCTGTAATATCTGCTAGGTTTTCTGGGAGCAGGAGGCAAAGAATCAGGGGCCAAACTAGATTCCGAAAAAGCATCAACAATGTCTAGCACAGGAAGAATAGCTAGGAGTAAGAAATCCCTAAGCCTCTTTTTTGAATCAGAAAAATCCTGGCTTTCCCAGTGGAAATGCTCCTTTAGAGTATGTAAGGTTTCACCAAAAGAAAAATCCTCTGGAGGGGAAGCAGAGGGAATAGAATCCTCTGCATCAGTATCCTCATAAGTAGATAAGGGCAAATCCAGATCATCAGAAGAATCAGAAAAATCAGAATCCTGGTCAGAAGATTCATAAACAACTTCAGTCCTAGGTCTCTTAGAAGGGGGAGGTTGGCTTCCCCTGATTACAGTTATAAGGTCTTCAACCATTCTTATCATTTGTTTTTTAGGCATAGAGGCCTGAGCATGTGGCCTGGGTGTTGTTTTTTTAGGCATGGTTCGAAATTTAGGCCTAAATGAAGAAGGAGGTGTCGGTTTAATATGCAAGTCCATAGGCCTGAACACACGCTCCGGACCCATCCAAGGTAGAGACATCTGCAGGTTCCATAGCTGAAGCATCTTGCGGCATACCGGACTCCGAATGGGTCTCAGTAGAGGCCTGAGAATCAGAAGTAGCGGGTATCAGGAGCTGTGAACACGCTTCACTGAGTAGCAGTGAACTGGCGACTGGCTTAGGAGAAGTGTCGACGGCAATTTTGGACCTCGGCGGCCTGTCTCTGTCTTTATCTTTGCATTTTTTCGGAATCCCGGTAGTCGGATGGCTAAATGACAACATTTCCAGATAATTAAACCGAAAACCAAATATCTAGAGGTGAAAATATACCGACGACGGATAGTGCGCTGATTAAATAAAGCACAAAACTGACAGCAAGGTACATCGTGGTCAGGGCCTAGGCAAGGAATACAGTACAAATTAAAATCTTTATGAGGGATTTGCTTTCCACAAGTAATGCAATTATTAACTTTTACTGACATTGGTAATGAGCAAGAAAAAGTTTCCCCAACGGGGTACTTAGCTTTAGTTGAAGATATCGGTTCTGAAACTCGAAAATGAAAATTTCAGGAGTCGGCTGACCGGCACATGCAAAATGCTTCTGCTTTGGGCACCGCACAGCAAGAAACACTGGTGTAATGGCATCGGCTGCATGTTTTATACCCCTGACGACCTGACGTCATGGAAGAAGGGACAGCAACCGATGCAGGACCCAAAACTTTGTTAATCAGGCTGACTGAGGGCTACTGCAAGCAGATAACCCAAATGTGATGAATGCAACAGTGAAACACAAAGAACATTAAGAAATTGGAAAATGCTGAATATGGTAGCAGAGCAGAAAATGCAATGGGTAAAAGTATGACTAGCCAACACTAGTGTCAAAGTCTTCTCTGGAGGAGTAGGTTAACATCTCACTTTGGAAAAATGAGTTTGGCTGGCAGTTAGTGCAGAGATGTAAAGCTTTGAGCTTTTAATAAGCTTTTTCCTGTGCCTGAACACAAGGGGTTGATTCCTTCCATCATTTGCCTACTTTGTGACTCACAGCAAACCATTTAACTACACAGTGAACCAGAAAAGGAACAATTTGTCCAGAAGGCTCACCCATTCAACAAATTGATTTAGAAAAAAATAAATAAATAATGACCATACAACTGTACAGTTTACTATCAAGTCCTGTAGAGGGAAGTTAGCCTTGAAGTACATAATAAGAAATTACAAGTGTGCAAAATATAGGTAATGGAAGTAGAAGTCAGAGAATGCAACAAGATCAAAAGGGTGAATTTCCTTTGGGAAAAAGAAAGTCAAAAGGACTGTCTAGATAGGAAAAGAGAAAGGATTGCAAAGAGTAGGAAAGGCTAAAAGCAAATGAATGATTAGACTGGTTAATCCCAAAATAAAATTCACAATAAAGGTAAACAACACAACTTATAGGTTTTGGAAAGTAAAAAGGGATAGGTACAGGGAAACTTAAGAGGAAATAAGGAGAGAAGCAGCCAGGCAGGTGAGGATTGTGATGGTTAAGGCGAACATAGAGACCGACTTGGCCAATAGAATTAAGAAGGGCATCACATCTTCTTTAGGTATGTTCTAAAAGGAGAAGGAAAGGAAGAGAAACTACTGAGTTGAGGTAAGAAGGCCCAGGTACAAGGAAGAAACTGAGCAAATACGAATTATGAATGGGCTGGGAAGAATTATGAACGAGTTCCCTGCATGTTCACTGAGAGCTGGGGTAGAGGGAGCCAGCATTATGGAAGCATAGGTAGAAAAAAAAGGACTGGTGGACAGATGAGGAACTAGAACAGTGTAGTGAAAAGGAGGCAGAGTAACTTGTAGGAGCATAAGGCACAAGGGGTCAGAGGTTTTGCCCCAGGGATAGTCAAAACAGAATAATAGTGGAACCCCTTGTGATGATGTAAAGTAGTGCAGCTATGCCAGGAGGAGTAGGGCAGCGGATGTGTAACATATGCCAGCATAGCTAGCTGGAGTTTTGTAAAGAATTATTTATTTATTTATTTCACATGAGAGAGAGAGAGAGAGACACACACACACACAGAGAGAGAGAGAGAGAGAGAGAGAGAGAGAGAGAGAGAGAGAGAGAGAGAGAGAGAGAGAGAGAGAGAGACATAGAACTGGAGTGTGTTCCCTGTGTGCTCTTAAGGGAAATTATGCTTGGTGTAGACAGCTGCATCTGAGAATACTGTCTGTATCTATTTCTCTCAAAGGGCACATACTCACACCAGTGTCCATGATGACTGAGGGTCCTTGGTTACTGGACCAGAGAAGGGATATTACACCCCTCAGGAGGCACTAACAGATTACCGAGAGAAAAGTCAGTGAACCAGGTGTATTTTGTGGTGGTTCATTTGTATGGAGGTGGGATTCTAGAAGCAAAGAAAATAAGTATAAACAAGTCAGCCTAATCTGAGTGGTGGAGAACTAATGGAGAAATTTCAAAAAGAAAAGCTAATAAGATTTCTACAGGGCATCTACCTACGTTATACCAAGCAGCACAAGTTTATAACCAACATGTCCTGTCAAACCAGCCTGATTCAGTTTTACAACAAGTTCGCAAGGGAGGTAAACAACAGACTACTGATAAGTGTTTTCCAGATGCAAGGCCTTTAATTACATGCCATACCGAGTTTTATTAGTAAATGTAGGTGTGTGCTGACAGCAAATGGGCAGAGAAGACATTGGAGTAAAGAAGGCACAGGATGGTAGTGAGAAGAAAGCAGCGGGGAGATACATGTGACCATCATAAGGGACAGCAGCTCATTGCGTAATGGTGGTTAACAAAGGTATCAATTTAACAAAGGATTTTGCATAAGAAGTGAGGCTATTTTGAGAGACTGTGGATGGTAGTTTAATCCTGAGACATCTAGACTGCAGCATCTAGGAAAGGATACCCGAGTACAGTGTATGATGCTATTACAATCTATTCTAAATGACTGGAAAAGGACTTGCGTGTTATAGATACAGCATAGGCAGACCAACAGAATTAGTGTGAGAGGACAACAATACATACAAACAAAATGCTGGGATACACTGCATAACAAGGGCATTGACTAAAGTGTCAGAAATGACATTCCCCACATTACAAGTCCCTGAAACTGCCTTCCAGTTTATAGCCTGCTACAGACCACCCTCCCAAACCCAGGAACCACACTCGGCCTTCCTGAGAACACTGGAAAATATGAAGGTCTCTCCAAACACCATTATATTGGGCGACTTCAACTATCCAAACATAGACTGGGAGCATTACTCTAGCTCCAACACCCTAGCCCAAAGGTTCCTAGAATTTATAAACTCAAATGCTATGGAACAACTTGTTACCACTCCCACAAGAGGGGAAAACATACTGGACCTGATCATCACCAACATGGGGACTCTATGCTCCAGACCAGAAGTATATCCCTCACTGGTAAGATCAGACCATAAACTAATCTCACTGGATATTCACATCCCGACCCCACCCCCTGCCCAGAAAACCACAGTGAAAAACTTCTCTAAAGCAAATTTCACACTCCTCAAAACCGAGGTGGAATCCTTCAAAGCCCCCGGGCCTGTGGAAAATATGGCCCAGACCGCAGAATCCTTTATAAACGCATTCTATGAACACCTTCAGGAAAGCATGGATCATGCGATCCCAAATAAAACCAAGACCCAATCCTCCAAAGGCAGACGTCCTGTCTGGTGGACCCCAGCCATAAACAAACTATACAATAGAAGGAGGAAGCTACTAAATGATAGAGCAAAATCCCAAAAAGAGCATCACTGATCAGTATTAGCAAAAAAGTACAGGCACTCATAAAATTGTCTAAGGCCAGCTTCGAGAGAAAAACTGCACAGGACACTAAGGATAATCACAAGGCTTTCTTTAGTTATGTTAGGAACCTGGGTGGTAATTCCCAGATATGCTCAGAATTAGTCCAAAATGACAAAAAATACACCGAACCCACAGACATTGCCAACATCCTAGCTGACAGGTTCAGCGCAAACATCTCCCCCCCCCCACCAAAAGGGCAAATATCTATCCCAGCAGAGTGCTGCCCCCCTGACATCTCAGATGCTCAGGTAAGAGCCGCCCTTCTCCAAAGCAAAAACACAGCATCAATGGGACCAGACGGTGTCCAGGCTGCGCCCTACATGAACTCCAAGAAGAGCTAAACCCAAACATAAAACTACTGTTCAATCTCAGCCTTACTACAGGATATGTGCCCAAAGAGTGGCGTACAGCAACAGTGGTCCCTCTCCATAAAGGTGGTGCCTCAACGGATCCTGGAAACTATCGTCCCATAAGCCTGACTAGCTTGGTCTGCAAAGCTATGGAAAGGATCATCATGGACCTCATAAATAAAGATATTGGGGACCTACAGACACTGGATCCTACTCAGTTCGGCTTTGTTAAGGGCAGATCCTGCCTCTTAAACCTGGTTGATTTCTTTGAAACAGTCACCAAGGCCATTGATGAGGGGAAGGTGGTCCACACAGCCTACATGGACCTCGCAAAAGCCTTCGATACAATACCCCACTCGGGCATTATAGATAAGCTCACCAGCTTAAATATAAACCCCTATGTCACTAGATGGATTGCAAACTGGCTCAAGGACAGAATCCACATGGTTAGAATTGCTGGAGCCATGTCAGACTCCAAACCAGTTACAAGTGGTGTCCCACAAGGCTCAGTCCTGGGACCTCTCTTGTTCAGTATATATTTCTCGGAGGTACAGGCCAACACGGAAGGACTGTGGCTGACCAAGTTCACAGATGACTGCAAACTGGGCGCCATAATCGACTCTCCAGCTGACACAAGCATCCTCCAAAAGGGCCTCATAGAAACAGACAACTGGTGCCAGAGCCATGGCCTCAAGCTAAATGCCAAAAGTGTATAGTCATCCCCTTTGGCAAAAACAGTGCCCACAAATTACCACATAGGTGGTAATCCATTAAGTACAGAAGAAGTAATTAGGGACCTGGGGACCCAAGTTGATAGCAATCTCTCATTTGACAACCACGTGGCCAAAGTGGTTAGAAAAACATTTTATATAGCCCACCTAATCATGAAGGGATTCACATCTAGATCAGAGAGGTCATCGTGCCTCTTTACTCATCCCTCATCAGGCCCATAATTGAGTACAATGCCCCTTTTGGGATGTACCTTACCAGACACCTGCAGCAACTGGAAAGACCCCAAAAGTACCTCACCAAGAGGATCAAAGGGCTCAAACAGATGCCATATGCTGCCTGGTTAAAGAAACTCCAGCTCTACTCAGTGGCATACCGCCTGTTCAGAGGCGATCTGTGCCTGACGATAAAGCCATGTCCAACCCGGAATTAATGGACATGCTGCACCTCAGAAAATCCAAATCCCATCGAGCGAGAGACTTGAACCTCAGCACTGAAATAAATAGGACATGCTGGAGGGACAGATTCATAACCCAGAGGCTCGCTCTGGAATAAAATCCCAGTCCAGGTTAGGCAGAGTCCCTCATTGACTCTCTTCAAGAGGAATCTTGATGAGTGGATGGGAGATCATAGGTTTACCCCGGGTATCACTTCTGTGTCACTGTTAGACAGAGGCACAGTATACTAACCTCGAAAAAGGGCATAGCAAAATAAATTTAAAATGGGTGGTGAAAGCCAAACACATTCTGGCTAGGCTTATAAATGCCCTAGGGCAGATAGCCTAGTATGAACCTATGAGAGTCCCTAACTGGAAAACTGTGTCTATTTCTTCAGATCCACCAGGTATGAGGATGCAACATTTGAGTTTATGACAAAGAGAAAACTTAGTAGAGTGATAAGGGGTTGGGGTGGGGGGTGGATGTTAAAGGACTTCGTGTGAAGAAAGGTTGAAGAGTAAGGCTGTACTCCTTGGAAAATAAAAAAGAGAAACAGGAGACAGAATATGGATTCAGTAAGCAATCTAATTGAAATGTAAGGTAATATTTTATTTGTTTACCAGGAAAATGCAATAGATTCAAATACTCCTTATCACTGGTAACCTTGGAACACTGTCTGAGTAACTTGCTCAGAGTCAGACAGCTTGCAAGAAGAAATTGAGGGAATCAAAATTCAAGACTACAGGATGAAGCTGGTTAATAGCTTGTACTGTTGAAAAGCAAGGAAAAGTCTGGAAAGGAGTGGGCTTAAATAGTAACTGAAGGTGTCCAGTTTTACAATGAACATGAAGAAATACTTCTTCACAGAAAGGGTGGTAGTTTGGTGGAATGAGCTCCTGGAATTGGTGGTAAAGGCTAAAAAGAACAGAGGCCTTCAGTAGGGCATATGACAGATTGGCCAGCGAAGTTTGGAGTGGGTGTACAGCTACAGTTGGTAATTGCAACAGATGGGCAAGCTACATAGACTGAAAAGTCTATGGAAGTGAGCAAATTCCAAGAATATGCTGCTAAGCTTATCAGCTATACTTTAGTAAAGATTAAACCTTGATTCTTATGCTACTTTAGTTATGGACACTGTTCTGGTTGTTTGCAGTAAGACTATTTCAAAAAGTTCTTAAATGGGCGAATAGTCCAGCTATTGTAATTTTTCCCTGCTTAACAGTTAATGGTTCTTAGATTAAAAGGCAAATTGGCATTTAAAAATCTTCAGTGAAGTCATCTGTCATTAAGGTAACACATTTATTAATTTGAATTCTAAGCAACAAACAAGCCTTACAACTTAGCATTTTCTAAAACTTAAGAGTATATAAAATATCACTGCTGTATCACACACATATTAGACATCTTTCCCTCCAATGTGACATTCACATCAGGCGTTGTTTTTACTGTACAATAATTTAGTATTTCCATACCTCAGGCCTTTCGTCATTCACAGAGATTCCTTTATCCGATACATGAACAACAGGAAGACTAGGAGATTCTGAAAAATAAAGTGATAAAATCATTGATATATGGTAGTACAGTGCAACCTACAAGCCAAATAAGCTACTGTATCCTTGCCTCAATGAATCTATTTTAATGGCGTTTTCATGTTACTTGTGAAAAGGATAATGTGAATAGCAGATACAGTCTTACCTTCTCAGTTATGTACAAGGGCACTTTCCTTGATGGGTCAATGCTTACATTCATTTTTTTCAATGAACAAAACACTGCATTTTCTTTTCTCAAATGTTCACATGTGCAGGGGAAAACTTCAGTGCTTGTACATATCATGATGTCAAGTGCTAACTACATAAGTACATCTAGTCAATGAGCCCATCAATCTGACCTTAAACATTAGCATGCACATGGCCAATGATAGATGGCAGAACCATACAAGCATAGGATAATGTTAGGAGGTTGCTAAGACCCATTAAATAGTGTTGCTCTAGTGGATAAGGTGAAAAGCTATACCAGTGAAATGTATTAGAATGATGACACTTGATTTGGAGAAGTCTATTCAGAAATGGCATGTAGTTTTGAATGAAATATCCATGGAACAGAAAGATAAAGGGACCATGGTATCAAGACATGTGCATACAACAGGAGAGATTCAGAATGTATGGGAACAAAAAGAATTTACTGAGAATAACACCGCTGTTCCTGTGTACATATGCAGGATCAAGATGGTTGGACAGGTTGGAAATCTATTAAGAAGAGGAATATGGAAATGGAATACCCTAAATGTTTACTGAGAACTGGATTATTAGAGATGGTGAAATAAGAACTTTAAATTAGTTTGACTGAATTTAAAGTTTGAAGATCTCAGCAAAGTTTGAATGCATGCTAATTTCTTTTAATCTTTCTTCTATTTAAAATCGAGACTGCAGGGTAAGTGAATTTAAGAAGCATTACTCATGACTAAATATACTGGTAAAAATATTGGGTCTATATCAGTTCATCGAAACATCTAAAGTTCGAACACCATGTTTGAACTTCAAACCATGAACTGCAAAAACAATGAAGTCTTAAAACAGCAATTTTTTTTCCCAGGGAAAAAAAATCAGTGTTCCAAGAAACACACATGCAACACAAACACACCAAAACAACATCAATCCACACACATACACTCAAAATTCTACATCTAACCCTACACTACACTGTACATACACTACTACCTATCCACTTACCTTAACCCAAACCCTAACCTTAAGGTCCGTCACTATCGCACACTCACCTGACCCGCACCCTAACCCTAACTCACCTATCCTGCCCTAACCCAAAAGTCTTTCACTAGTGCACACACACCTCACCTGCGCCCTAACTCTAACATCCACAAAATCGCACACTTAACCTGAATCCGACCCGTAACTTCCCACCACAGTCCTGATACTCGCAAAGCCACAAAAACGGCCCACCAAATTCTTTCCCTGGGAAAGAATTTGGTGGGCCACGGCTTCACGATTACCAGTTTTCAAACTTTACAGTTCAAACATCTGCTATTTGATATTCAGCCATTTCGATGGACTGATATAAACCCAAAATATTTATACAAAGCAACAGGAATCTTATAATGGTGAGCAGAAAGTACAGTTGTGTACACTTACCATAAATATAGATGTTCGAGTGTATTCACTGTTGCAGTCATCCCATTTGGGTTATCTGCTTCCAGTAGCCCTCAGTCAGCCTGATTAGCAAAGTCTTGGGTCCTGCATCGGTTGCTGTCTCTTCTTCCATGATGTCAGGTGCCCCCCTAATGGAAAGCAATTAAATATATATATATATATATATATATATATATATATATATATATATATACACACACACACACACACACACACACACACACACACACACACACACACACACACACACACACACACAAGGTTATATCTCCAACAAAAAAGCAAATACACCAAAAAGCTTTTAAGCATAGTAAAGGAGAGTAGAGGTATAGCCAAAAGAAGTAAGTAGGCTGGAGGGAGGGTAACCAGGATTGCAACAGTGAATACACTCTAACATCTACATTTATGGTAAGTGTACACAACTGTACTATGTTCTTCGTGTTTCACTGTTGCAGTCATCACATTTGGGTAGGTTCCCAAAGCTAAGGATGGGAGGAGGAATTTAGATAGCATTAGGACCAGCTATAAGGCCCTGCAAGACTGCAGTGGCAAAGCCAGGTCTGGATTTAGAGAAAATTGGCAAATGTTAATGTTTGGTGAAAGTATGTACAGAACTCCAGGTAGCAGCTTCTAGGATGTCCCTTGTAGGGACACCTCTGAGAAAGGCTGTAGAGGTAGATGCAGCCCTGGTTGAGTGGGGTCTGATCCCCTGTGGGATAGGTTTTCCATGGTGCTTATAGCAGAAATGAATGCAATGGTCTATCCATTTAGAAATGGTTTGCTTTGAAATAGCCTTCCCCTCTGTCCCTGCAGCAAATGCCACCAGCAGTTGTTCAGATTTCCTTTGAGGTTTAGTCCTGTCCAAGTAGAATCTAAGTTGTCTGTGCACATTTAAGGAGTGCAGTATCTGTTCCCCTTTGTTCTGTGGATTAGGAAAGAAGGTTGGCAAATGAATGGACTGATTAAGAGCCAGACTGGATACCACCTTGGGCATGAAGGAGGGATTGGTTCTGAGGGACACCCTGTCCACATGAAAGATGATGAAAGGCTCCACTGCCATAAGGGCCTGTAATTCAGATACCCTTCTTGCTGAAGTGATTGCTAAAAGGAAAGCTGTTTTCCAAGAAAGGAATTTTAAATCTGCAGTAGCGGCTGACTCGAAAAGAGGAAGAGTGAGTTTCCCAATGCAAAGTTAAGGTCCCAGGCTGGAGTTGGAGCTCTCCTGGGTGGTCTTAAATTTTTGGCCCCTCTGAGGAACTGCTTGAGCAGTGGATGAGAGAAGAGGGGAGGTTCTGTGTTATAATGAGCTGAAATGGCTGAGGCTTGAATTTTGATGGAGGAAAAAGAAAGGCCCTTGTGAAGCATCTTTGTTAGGTATTGTAAAATCTGAGGTAAATTGGACGCTGCTGTGCACATCCCTTGAGATTGGTTCCAGGCACAGAATCTTTTCCATTTTTTCAGCATAAGACTTTCTAGTACTAGGCCTCCTTGCCTCTAAAATGATATCCATCACTGGTTTACTGAGGGATGGTAAGGGAGAGATTAGGTAATTAGCCAGGCTGCTAGGTTCAGTGTTTGAAGGTGAGGGTGCAGAATCTGGTTCTCCTGCTGAGACAACAGGGTAGGGGTCTGAGGCAGGTGCCATGGGGCCAACAGTGACACACTGTGCAAGAGGGGGTACCAGTGTTGGCGTGGCCAGTCTGGTGCAATCAAAATTGTCCTTGTTTTTTCCTGTTTGATCTTTAGTAGTACTTTGGAGAGGAGAGGCAGAGGAGGAAAGGCATAAACTGATAGGTTTTTCCAGCTGAAGGACAGAGCATCCACTTTCCAAGCTTGTTTGTGGGGATAGTTCTGGGGGAAGGCAAACAGGTCTGTATCCGGGCTCCCCCATTTGTTTGTCAACATGTTGAAAATCTTTGGTTCCATTTTCCACTCATCTGGGTCCATGAGGTTTCTGCTTAGTCCATCGGCCAGTGTATTTAGTTTTCCTGGCAGGAATTGAGCTTGTAGATGCACTTGGTAGCTCAAGGCTGTGTTCCACAATGCCATGGCTAGTCTGCAGAGGGGGTAAGAATGGGTACCCCCTGCTTGTTTTTGTAACACATAACAGTGGTGTTGTCTGTCTTTACCATTAATTGTCCTGGAAGAATGTAGTCATTGAAGGCTGTCAGAGCATTCTGTACAGCTAACATTTCTTTTTGATTGATATGCAGGTGCATTTGACATGGGTTCCATTTGCCCTGAATGCACTTCCCTGCCAGGTGAGCCCCCCCATGCATAGTCTGATGCGTCTGTTATTAGGTTTTGGGTGGCAGGGGGTAGAGTGAATGGTAGTCCCTTGTTTTGGTGGCAGGCCTCTGCCCACCAAAGGAACTCTAGGTGTAGGCAAGGTATGACAGGAATCATTGCTTCTAGATCCTGCGAATGTTGACACCATAGGCTTATTAGATACCATTGTAGTTTCCTCATATGCAGTCTTGCATATGGAATTAGAAGAATGCAGGAGGCCATGAACCCCAAGGCTTGCAGTATTTGCCTTGCAGATAGCAGGATTTTTGTGGCCACTAGTTTGAAGTAGGTTGTCAAATGTATTTGTTTCTCTGGCATGAGGAAAGCCATCTGGGAAGTTGTATTCAACCTTGCTCCCAGGAATATAATTTGTTGACAGGATACCAGGTGTGATTTATTTTCATTTATGGTGTAACCCAGACAAGTTAGCACCCTTTGTACAAAGGCCAGATGATTCAAAAGTATGTCCTGGCTTTCTGCCTGAATTAGACAATCGTCCAGGTATGGGTATATTTGAATATTTCTTTGCCTGCAAAATGCAATGACTGGAGCTAGGCACTTTGTAAATACCCTGGGCACAGTAGATAAGCCACAGGGCAGTGCAGATAACTGACAGTGCGTGTAGCCTGCTTTGAAGCGTAGGAATCTTCTGCAAGATTCCCTGATTGGGATGTGCAGGCATGCCTCCTTTAAATCTAGTGTTGCCAACCAGACATCTTTGCCTAGCATAGGAAGCAACTGGTGAAGAGTCAGCATCTTGAATTTTGGAATCACCAAAAAGGTGTTTAGAGTAGACAGGTCCAGGAAAGGATGCCATGAATTGTCTTTTCTGGATACCAGGAAAAGTCTTGAGTAGAAACCTTGTCCCTTTTCCTCTTCTGGTACCAATTGAATAGCCCCTATGCTTAAGAGAGAGAGTACTTGCTTTTGGGCCTCTGCCCACTGATTTGGGGGTAGATCTGGGCAACCACTTGGGGTTGATAATGTGTGGAAGTGAAATCTGTATCCTTGGGACACTATATTTAAAATCAATTTGTCCTGGGTAATGAGTTCCCAGTTCTTTGCATGCAGAGCAGTCTTTCCCCCGAAAGGGGCAGTCAGTTGAGAAGTGCTTGGAAGTTTTAAAAAGAAGTCATTGAGACAGTTTACCACAGGGGGGAGTTTTATTACTCCCAGATTTGGAAGTGGTGCCCCCCCCCCCAACAGTTTAGTCCTGTGCGTACCCTGGGACTGAAGCCTGGGTGCTCTGCTGGATCTGGGTTTGAGCTGAGAAGGTCTGGAAGAGGCAGGAAAGAACCAATTCTTAGAAGGCCAATGCCTACTAAATCTTGGAGGTTGTACTTGTAAAAAATATTTAACAGTTTGCATAGATTTATCTTTTTCCTCCATCTTTTTAAGAACTTCTTCTGCCTTGTTGTCAAACAGGTGGTCCTGATTTAAGGGAGCATCCAGTAATTTAGCTTTAACATGATCTGGCAAGGATTGCTCCTTAAGCCAAGCATGCCTTCTAAGTACAGACCCAGTGACAGCAGCCCTGCAAGATGCCTCTAGTGAATCAAAACCACATTGCAAAATATGTTTTCCAACTTGTTCAGCAGAATGCATTAAATCCTGTAAATCCTTATTTTCACCACAGTCAGGAATCAACATCATTTTCTGTTTAAGCAATCCAATAATATGCTGCTGATACTTTAACATATGAAACTGGCAGTTTAAGGCGCTAATGGACAAAGTTGCAGAAGTGTATACCTTCTTACCTCATCTATCCAGCGCCCTGGAGTCTCTATCAGAGGGGGTAGGATTTTGGCAGTAGTAGCTTTAATGCCCTTGGGTCCCTGTGAAATGGTCTCAGCATCTGCAGTAGGATTTTTGAAAAGGAACTTGTGAGAGTCAGGAACCCTGTAATATCTATCAGGTTTTCTGGGAGCAGGAGGTAAAGAGTCAGGGGACCAAGCTAGATTCCGAAAAAGCATCATCACAAAAAGAGAAATCCTCTGGGGGGAGGAAGCAAAGGGAATAGAGTCCTCAGCATCAGAATCCTCATAGGTAGATAAGGGTAAATCCTGGTCATCAGAGGAAACAGAAATTTCAGAATCGTGGTCAGAAGCATCATAAGCAAACTCAGTCCTAGGTCTCTTAGAGGGGGAAGGTTGGCTTCCCCTGATTAAAGTAATAAGGTCCTCAGCCATTCTTATCATTTGTTTTTTAGGCATAGAGGCCTGACCATGCGGTGTGGGCATCAGTTTTCTAGGCATGGTTCGAGTTTTAGGCCTTGAAGAAGAAGATGGCGTTGGTTTAATATGCAAGTCAGTAGCCCTGAATACACCCTCAGAAGCCGGTGCCTGCACAGTGGCTCCGGACCCATCCAAGGTAGAGACATCCACAGGTTCCACAGTTGAAGCATCTCACAGCATACCAGACTCTGAATGGGTCTCAGTAGAGGCCTGTGAATCTGAAGTAGCGGGAATCGGGGGCTGCAAAAGTGCCTCACTCAGTACCGGCGAACTGGCGACTGGCTTTGGAGAAGTGTCGTCAGCAGGTTTGGACCTAGGCGGCCTGTCTTTATCTTTGCGTTTTTTCGGAATGTCGGTAGTCGGATGGCTTACTGAAGACATATCAGGATAATTGAACCAAGCACCAAAATATTTAGAAGTGAAAATATACTGACGATGGATAGTTTGTAGTTTAAATAAGGCACAAAACCGACAGCGAGGTACGTCGTGGTCAGGGCCTAGGCAAGGAATACAGAGGAATGAAAATCTTTATGAGGTATTTGCTTTCCACAAGAAATGCAGTTATTTACTTTTACTGACATTGGTTTAGAGCAAGAAAAAGTTTCCCCAGCGGGGTACTTAGCTTTTAATTGAAGACTTCAGTTCTGAAACTCGAAAATGAAAATTTCAGGAGTCAGCCGACCGGCACTTGCGGACTGCTTCTACTTTGGGCACCGTACGGTAAGAAAGACTGATGTTATGGCATCGGCTGCAAGTTTTATACCCCTGACGACCAGACGTCACGGAAGAAGAGACAGCAACCGACGCAGAACCCAAGACTTTGTTAATCAGGCCGACTGAAGGCTACTGCAAGCAGATAACCCAAATGTGATGACTGCAACAGTAGAAACACGAAGAACATCTAATGTTTCCGGAAATGTACAATTTGAAGATCCCTGCAAAATTCAAATATCTTTTTTCTTAATCTTTTTCCTGTACTTGAGACTGGGACTGCAGAGTAAATAAATTTAAGAAGCACTTATAATCGCTCAGGATGCCTGCAAAGAAATTATATATACAAATGCTATGAATATTATAATTGCTATTTGAACTATTTGAATTACTGGTTTTTGGATATATTGAGGTAATGGTACCTACCAACTTTAAAAAAAGATTTATGTTTATGAATGAATACATAACTAGAACTTAATATCACATGATGAAATTATGTACTGTATTTGTTTGGAAATTACCTGCTGAAGTTAACCAGTGCTTTTAAGAAGAGGTTTTCTCTATATTTCAGAATTAGTCAATATTTTCTATTTGTTGGAACTGTAATGAAAGTTATGTTGTTTGACAACAGTAGATATTTAGTAGGTGGTACATCATCGGTAGTAGACTGAACTATATATTGCAAACTCGAAGACCACCTGGTCTAAACCTGGAAGTTCCTCAGATATTTTTTTTCCCCAGTCATCATACCCATGATTCTTTTCCTTACGTCTCAGCTGTCCCCAATTTTAAGGGATGGCACTAAGTTTGACTCAAAATGCTGCTCTGACTCTATCCCTTCTAAAACTAACTGTTTTTCAGAAAAGGTAGTGGAGTACAGTTATTAAAAACTAATAATCATTACAGCTGCAGACGTCTTTTACTTCAGAGAAATAACATGATAATTCATGTCCTCTTTTTCTATTGATCTTCTAAGTTAATAGCACCAATATTCAAAAACTTTCCCTGATGTGTGCCTTTTACCCTAATTATTTTTGCTTTGTCCATGTTCTGGAAGTAAAAGATTAAATGCTATGTTCCATTCTGCTTTGGATTCTCCAGTTCTGAGATGCTGCTGTTACACTTTGGATGTAAGTGAATATTCCTCAACTTGTTGCAACTGGCTTTATTAAATTTATTGGTCTTTAGAACGATTCGCTATATTTGCTATATAGTCTGTATTTTCTGCTTGATGGAAATGCACTGCTATTTCATTCAAATTTTTAAGATTTGTTACTTATGTTCTTAGAAGCAGGTGACAAGTCAATGTGAATACAAATGCATTAAAATCTGTTGCTGTTTTTTTACATTTCTTAGGTTTATTAACTATTTTGTAGTATTACTGTTCTTAGAAGTAAGCAAAATTAAAAAGTATGTGAAAACTTTGTCTTATGTTAATAAGTAATTGTAAACTACAATGTAATAATATATGGTGAAACTAACCATATTTTTTCTAGAAGTGCTTCGGAAAGTTAACCAGTGTTTTTAAGAAGAGGATTTCTTTATATGTCATAATTAGTCTGTATCTCCAGTTTAGATTAGTCTTTTCTTTATCTGTTGAAACTGGAGTGGTTGTTTTTTCCTTATATGGTAAATATAATGCACAATAACTATATATATATATATATATATATATACATACAAGCATACATACATATATATATACATATATATATGTTTTTTAGTTGCATTGCAATATCATTTTATGATGACAAATGCGTAATTCACACATTTTTATTTTATGCATTTCCATATGTTGTTTTTAACGCTTATCTGTTTTCTACGCAACATTTTTTTCTTCACACTGCTAGTCTTGTTTATGGACGACTCAGGGTCACAACTTTGTAATGTAATTTACATGGTTCACCAGTTTTGCATCATTTCACATGCAGTGCAAGTTTTAATTTTTTTAATTTTTTTAATCTATAATTAAACATATGTACATTTTCTAAGACATGCAACAAACTTTTGCCATTTGAGACTCCGCCTTAATTGAACAACTGATCAATCATGACAATCATTCAAATAGTTCTCCTCTTTGAATGAATTTGTTACTGACTTGATAAAGCTTGGAATTATCCAAGCGAAAGCGCTTGTCTGTTATTGCTGTCTCCAACTTTGTTGATGCCTGGATTTTATAATTTATAACCTAAATAAAGGATTTGCCTTCAGTTTATTCGAATTATTGTCCTCACTGACGGTCTTGGATTATCTTGTTGTATATATATATATATATATATATATATATATATATATATATATATATATATATACACATACAAGCATACATACATATACACACACACATTTGAGACCCATGAAGAATTAATTCAAATTAATTCATTGCGTTTCATTTTGAATATTAGGCATAAGAAGCTGACTTTTGGGGGTTTTGGATGTTACTTAAATGTGAATAGTATAGTTGGGTCTACTTACCATAAAGGTAGATCTTTGTGTGTCTTCGCTGTTGCAGTAATAACTTGGGATTTCCTTGCTATGGTAACTCTTGGCCAACAAAAATACCAGTGACTTTTTCTGCCTCCTCAAGGCCTGCTGGAGACCTGCTCCCTGACATCAGGATGTTTGGGTATAAAGGTTCTGTTTTTGGTTTTGTCCCGGTAATGTCTGAGCTGCCTACGGAATGAAGAATATGCTCTCCCCTATTTTCAGGATTAGGGAAGAATGCAGGAAGATTTACAGACTGGTTCAAAGTGATTGCAGTGACCACCTTTGGCAAAAAAAAAATCAGGATTCATCGTGACAGTCATCCTGTCGGGAGAAGATCCAGAAGGGCTCAGCACACATTAAAGCTTGCAGTTCTAAGACCCTCCTAGCTGAGGTTATAGCCACCAGGGAAGCAGTCTTCTAGGAATGAAACAAAGTAATAAGCGGCTGTTTATTAAAAAGATGGCAGGATAAGCTTCTCCAAAACAAAGAAGAGATATCAGGGAGGAGAGGGTACTCTCCTCGGAGGTTTGAGGTGGATGATGACCTTCAAAAACTGTTTCAAAAGAGGGTTAGAAAAAAAGAGGTGGCTGCATAGGGAGGCAGGTAGAAATGGCTCGTGGATGAATTTTTGACTGGAGTTAGGTAGCGCAGCTAAATAGTTTAGCACCAGAGGAAGCTTTGCAAATAGTGGTGGCTGACTTTTTCAGTGGCACCAAACAGTAATTGTTTTCCTTTTTAATATGTAACATTTTTTAGTACTTGTTTTCCTGGCTTCCCTTAGCATGGCCAGGATGTCCTAATAAAAAAACCTTTGAGGGGAAAGGATTAAATCATTCATGCTGTGATCAAGTTGCAGTGTATGATGGTTCCCCTCTTCTGGGTTAATAGTTTACCTTCTGAGGTAGTAGCCAGTGTTCCTGCTTGTTCGGGCTATGAAGAAGAGGAATCTAATTCTGCCTTGGCCAGAAAGATGCTACTAGGATCACCCTTAGCCCCTCTTCCCTGATCTTTAGTCATACCCTGGGGATAAGAGGTATGGGAGGAAAGGCACTGAGAAATAAGCATGCTGACTGAAAGAAGGTGCCTGTCTTCAAGGCTCTGCAGTCTGTCGCCCTTGTGCAATAGTTTTCTAACTGCCTGTTTTGTGGTAAAAAGTTCCATTTTTGGCATACCACATTTCTGCATTACCTTCTGAAAAATGTTCTTGTCTAACATCCTGTTTGCTTAGGTACCACATCACTGTGGTATTGTCTGTCTTCACTAAGAGAATCCCTGGTTTCCAGAGTTCTTTTAATGCCATCATGTCTTTGAGAACTGCCAGTATTTCTTTTTGGTTTATAAGATTTTTTAAGAATGTTTGGTCACATTTCCTTGTGCTTGAAGACTGATGGAATGTGCACCCCAGGCCATATATGAAGAACCAACAGTTAACATTCGATTTTCTGGCCAGATTCAAAAGGGAACTTCTTTATTTAGAGTAAAAGCTTGGATCTACCACATTAACCCCTTTTTAGAACAACAACAAAACTGCATCTTGCCGTTGAGGGAATATCTGAGTTGACACCACATATTTTGGAGGTACCACTTAGTCTTTCTCATGTGCAGCTTTGATAGTTGAATCATCAAAACACACAAATCCATGTTTCCCAAATTTCTCAGGACTTCCCTGATTGAGATGGCTGTTTGGCTCAGAAGGGATTGGAAGTACAAGGTTAGGAATGAAACTTTTTTCTCCAGTAGGAAAGTCATTTGGTTTTTCTGTGCTTAGCAGAGCTTCTAGAAAAAAACAACTTGCATGCTGGAATCTGGCTGGAGTTCTTTATATTGAGAGTGAAACCCAGATTTGAGAAAGCAGTCATGATCAGGTGAAGGGATGACCACATATATTCCTGACTGATTTGACCTGAATCAAGGAATTATTCAGACAGGAATAAATCTGAATGTACTTTGTCCTGCTGAAGGCAGTTACTGAGGCTTTATCTTCCATCTCCACCAGTTCCTTCTTCATTTGGTCCAGAAAGATCTCCTAAAATGTGACCATATGGAACTTTTGAGAGCTCTTATTACCAGGGTGGCAGAAGTGTAAACGTTTTTACCAAATTTGTCAAGTGTCCTACCTTCTTTCTTATTAGGTAAAGGGCTCCTGAAGATGTTGCCTTTAGTTCGCTTGGGATCCTGAGACACCACCACAAGATCTGCCACAGTATTTCTAAACGTGTTTATGGGAATTCTATAAAAATGGTATGGCTTTCTGGGAGATGATGGTAGGGTGTCAGGCTACAGGGGCGAGTCAAGTAAGAATGACATCCTCTACTACCTCTACAACTGGAGGAATAGCAAAAGGTTTATGCTCAGGAAGTCTGAAAAATTCTCTAACCCTTTTCTTAGACTGAATGTAGTCCTGATCTCCCCAGCTGAAGAACTCCCTCATTTTAGGGAGTGCCTCCTCAAAGGTGAAGTCCTTAGGTGGTGAAACTGAGGCAAGATTTTCATCAGACTCTGAATCAGCATATGAACGAAAGGAAATTTGGTCAACACATGTTCATTCATCTTTGTCAGAGTCATAGGAATCAGTGGAATTGAAATGTCTTCCTTTCTTTTACAAGCAGATTACTCTGTAGCAGGAGTTCTGGCAGGGCTGGGCTGCTTGGATCTCAAAATCTATATAAGACCCTCAGCCAGTCTGACTAAATCCTGTTAACAGGCCCTAGGATGTGGGGATCTGGAATGCTTAATTTGTGGCAAGAAAGCCTTGGCTTAGGTTTGGATGTGGAGTCAGATGTAATGGGCTAGGTTGTGGGTGGATGGTCGTGGCCTGCTCTCAGTCCAGTGATGACTCCTTTGTAGGTTGGAAGATTCTGCCCTCACCCTTGAAAGACCTAGTGTGGGTGTTGGAAGCCGAGGCCTTCAAAGTGGCCCCACACCCAAACAATGACCCAAGCACTTTGACCTGTGCAGCCATAGAGGGGATACTTGCAACTCCAACTACAAAAGGATCTCGGTAGAGTCCTCAGCCATGTGCTTGGTCACTAGAGGGGACTGTGAAAGCGTCTCCTCTCCTCTGGCAATCACAAGTCTGGGAAACTGGTGAAGACAGAAAGATTGTCATTTGCTACCCTAACATGCTTAGAAAACTTCACCCTTTGTTTATGAGAAGGCCAGAGTCAGCACAAGCCTGGCTGATGCCACATTGCAGAAATGTCCCTGATGCTCCCTTTCTCTTTCTAAAAGTTCAGCTAATGACTCAGCCCTGCACTTAATAGTATGGCTATTATAATGAGCACAGTGGGAACAATTTGGCCTGTCATGCTCTGGGCAAAGGTAAAAAGATAAACATTAAGGAAGTCCTTGTGTGGTATTTGCTTTCCACACTCAAAACAAGTATTCCTCTTAAGTACATTTTAATAATACAATACAATTAAGAGAAGTAAATGGTTCCCCAATGGGGCACTTAATGTTGGAAGTTCTGGCATGGACTGACTTATGCACTTTACAAACAGGATGCTTTGGGCTCCAACAGCAAGAAAGAACCAGAAAACATGGTGCCAGCTGACAACACTTATACTCAGATGTCCTGAGGTCAGGGAGAGGGAATCCACCAAGCCAGGAGGATGGGGAAAATGTCTGATATCCAAGATAGACAAGGGTTACCACAGCAAGGAAATCCCAGGTTGTTATTACTGCAATAGTAAAACATGATGAACATCTGTAGTTATCTATCTTTAATTTTATTTAGGTGGAACAGGTAACTCAAGGGTATCAGCACATGGGAAAGATTAAAGCAAGGATGGAATATTTTAATAGGAAAATGTGTAGTACTTGTTCCGAGAATAGTTTTGTGTGTTTGGATAAAGGGGAAACATACCAAATTTCTAATTATGTGATACTGAATATATTAATGTTAATGTGTGAAGGAAATGTTTTAATGAATTCATTAATATGGCAGCAATAAAACTATGTTATTAAAACAACAACTATGAATTATGTTTAAAAATATGAGAGTACAAAATTTTTAAAATTAAGAAAGGGCAAGGAAGTAGTAAAATGATCTATGAAGGAGATTTGTGGACTTAGGGGAAAAAACATCAATAAAATGGTAGCCAAAAATAGGGGTGGATGCAAATCAGAACACAATTTAAATATA